>NW_009928623.1:79369-110754 GCF_000696875.1 Nestor notabilis
AAAACACACAAACCCCTCAATCCTTCCAGATCCTTTGTCATTTTCCTTGTTTTCTCTTTCACTGTTTTTCTCATTTGATTCTTCACAGAATCCCCCTCAGAGTACTCTACATGTAGTGACCCCAATCCCATAGGAAAAAGTACTACATGCCAGGCCTCCAGTATGAAGTCTTGCTGCGCACCTGAAAACAAACTCTCTGAAGCAGGGACCACCTTCTCTTCTTATGTTTATATAGGGTCTACCACAACTAGTTCATGTCATACCCCTCCAAAAGTTCTCTTCTCAGGAAGAGGTCTTTGCCCAGTGTGCTCCTGAGGGTCCCCCTTCCCAGAGAAGGTTGCAGGGAATGAGACACAAACTGCTGCTCACAAAACTACTCTCCAGCTTTTCCGGGTTTGCTCATCTTGCAACACATCCCAGGCCAACTTCTCCTACAACTCTACGCACTCTGCATCACACCACTATGTTTTACTTCCTCCCTATGTTACCAGTATCTTCTCAACAATTTACCACCTCCCCAGCTTAAGTCCATTCCTTGTTCCCACCAGTGCACCCTACTCAGCACAGCATGTCCTACCAGGATGGCAAGCGGAGGCAGCTACCATGGCTGCTCCTGCACTGGACAAGTGCTGGTTGGCTATCTGGCATGGCCAGTTGACTGGCCAGGCAGTCGCTGCCTTTCAGTGACTGTTAGGCCAAGCAGAATAGTTGGGGCCTCTGCTTTGCCCATCCTTCCTTTAGCAAGGTCACCAGTAGAACCACTGTTCTCCATCCACCCACCTCAGGTTATGAGATTGAAATTCTTACAGGGGCCATCGATCACCTCCACTTCATTTCCTTAGGAAGCAGAGCCAAAAATAACAATAGTAACAGCATTAACAGTGCAGTTCAAGACTGCACTGAACCTTTCTTCTGATACATTGAGTTGTAACTTCATGTCTAATTTACTTACTGTTGTCATCTGTAGGACTCTATAAGCACACCCTGTACATCTGAAAGCTGTTCAGATGGGAAATGTTATTTAGAAGAGGAGCCTTGCTGACCATTATTAAAGTTTTCCTGAGTCTCCTTTCCACTGCAACCTTCATCCACACTTTCCTCTTACCCTGACCCATTTCCCTATTTTGCCTCGAGTCCCATTTCACTCGCACATGTCCCCAGTATCACACTCACCGTTCACATCATACAAGGAAAAGCTACAATCTTTCTTAAACTCGAATAGCTTCATTAATCTTAAATTCATTTAAAAGAAACTAGTTTAACAATTCCCCTTAAAAAATTTTCTGCACTGACCTCTTTTCCACCCTTTTCTGCACTAAAAGTAAAACAACACTGCTTGTTGTTGAGGGGCCAGGAGGAGAAGTGGCTCAGGAAAAAACAATATGGTAAAAAACAAGAAGCTGCTACTCCTAAAATACTATACCAATGATCTCTAACAGACTTGCAATATGAGGCAGCTCCATTACTTAAAAATCCAGCAACAGCAGCCAAGTCAGGGAATTAACAAGCCACACATTGCATTTGGAAAGCATCATAGGAGCCAACCCGGACTTCTAAGACAAGGCAGTTTTCAAGTTAGGCACAGGAAATATGATGAAATAATCTTTAAAAGCTGAGTATCTAAACATCTGTATGAACACGCTATGACAAAATTTATGTGGTTTTGGGTTTTTTGAATACACTGAAGAAAATCACATCTTACCACCCTCTGAATATTTTAAACGTGACAAGATAGTGAATAAATGAAATTGGTCAATGTTTATACCCCAGCAGGATTAAAATCCTTACTATGGCAGTGAATTAATTTTGTGATGATAGAGATTCATTTCTAGGCTGTGTCACACATTACTTAAATGCACTTAATCTGGAAATGAGAACACCCAGTGAGTGACAAAATTGCAGACAACACCAAGTAATTTGAGGTAGCCAAGAACAGAAGGAACAGGGAAGAGCCTGAGCGAGACCTAAGCAAATAGACAATGAGATAATAAGTTTTATTCAATGTGGTAAATGCAAATAATACCTCTAAAGAGGGGGAAACTGTACATTATTCACACATCTTTCAGATTTATGAAATAACTGTGTTACCAAAGAAAGGAATCGAGATGGCAATAGGAACAGCTGAATGCTGAGCTCAGCTTACTGTGCAGCTGTGGCAAATACACCAACCATGATGTCAGAACACAGGAGGAACAGGATGAAGCAATATAAAGACTGTGCTGACCCCTCTGTAATTCAGGGGGGGAACACACATACCATTATTATATACACTGCTGGTCACCACCTCAAAGGAAAAAAAAAACCACCACACCAACACCACAGAAATGGAGAGAGTGGGTAACATACAGCCATGACCATGATCATCACACTACACAGTTTAGGAGGAGGTACACTGACAGCTCTTTTAGATGGAGTACCATTCCGGGTTAAGGCCATTCCCCAAGTTCAACCACTACATTTCAGGCAAAGCAGCCACCTGGATTTAACACACACACCCACCCCAACATGTTTCGGTTGTTTCAGGAATGGTCTGCAAGAATCAATCTTGCATTAAATTTAACTCTTATGAATATTAAGGCTCGTAGCTAGAAACATCTCATTTTTTCAGCAGCTCATTTCTCCCTTCCCTCTGCTGTTGCTATTATTGAATTCCCTACTTCTGTTATGTAAAATAATTTGTGCTATTGTGTTCAGAGAATACAGCTAGCACGGCAGATAGCACACAAAATAAGATGATATTGTATCACCTATCTGAAAATCTGTGCTTACAGTGGAGGAGAAAGGCGGAAAGAAGGTGCCTGCTGAAACACAGGTTTCTACAGAGGTACCGGGACTAAAGCAATGAGGCGGGCACTGCCTCATTGCACTGCATATGCCACTCGACAGCAAGCAGCCCAGGGGGATGGCACATGTGTATAGCAGATCCTCAGTCCCCACCATCCCAGGCAATGCTCACCGAGGAGCAGAGCAGACACATGCAGCAAAAAGGGTCCTCCATGCTTTTCCTATGCCAGAGAAACAGCCTGGAGCAGCTCCTGGCAACTCTCAGGGTTGCCAGCTACTGGATCCTGCTTTGCATTTGTGAAAGAGAAGCTGTGGCAGAAACGATAAAACTCTCTTCCATTTGGACAAAGGGAAGGATTTTGTAGCACATGGGTTTACTTTGGCTAATTAAAAGTGCAAGGCCATGCAAGGAAAGCAGTGCTTTAATTGCTGAAAATAGCTGGAATTAAAACTAATCACGAGCATTTAGCATGCCATGGATAAAGATGTTTGAAAGTTTCTGCCAGGGGACTGTGGGCTGCCTTTACATAGCTACAGGAAAAAAGGTACACAGAGCCCCTCACTGATAGAGCATCATGTAAACCTGCTTGCCTATATGTTCTACCACCATCTTTAGCAGCTTAAAGGCCCTACCAGGAGGGAAGGGAGGACACCAAGGCTCCACCCGTTGAGCGGCAAAGCCCAGCTCCCACCTTGACACAAAGTCACCTCACTCCTGGATCAAGGGAGTGTCTCCAGACCATAGAATCATAGGATCATAGAACAGTTAGGGTTGGAAAGCACCTTAAGATCATCTAGTTCTAACCCTTCCTGCCATGAGCATGGACACCACACACTAAACTGTGCCACCCAAGGCTCTGTCCAACCTGGCCTTGAACACCGCCAGGGTTGGAGCATTCACAACTTCCTTGTGTCAATAGGCCAAGGAGCAGGCGACCCACAAAGGCAGAGAGACCCACAACACCCATCTCCTTCCCTCTGTCTCCTGCTGCGGCTCATTACTCCCTGTGGTCACGACTCTGACTCCAAGATCTTTCTCTCTTTATACTCAATGGTGGTGCACTGGGGCTCCCTGGTCTGGAAGGTGCTACCAAAATGGCTCCAGTAACAGCAGTCCACCACTTGCTCAGCCGGTCTTGAAAGACTCTGTATTACAAAGTCCAACACATCCATTGGTTTGCAGGATGGGGACAGATAAACTCTAAGCTCCTAAGCCAACCAACCACATCAGACATCGCCCACACAGCCAGGAGCCACCATGTACCTCATGTTGCTGAGGGAGGGTGGCCAGTTCACACCAATCTACCCCTACCCCAGCCTAATCTTCCCAGCAGCATTCCTGTCAACCAAGGCCTGCCCTCTGACACAGACCCGAAATGGGAAATTTCCTTAAGTTCATGAACACTCATACAGTTCATGGTCCACCCGTTGGCCTAGCTAACTCATTAGTGGGGCCTCTCCTTTTAATCTGTCACATTAAGTCCTTGGGTCCATTGGAGATTCCCCCAAATGTTAACAGAGCACAACTTCAGCAAGTCCCATCTCTGCGCTGTGAAGCAAGGTTTTATTTCAAGTTACTTGAGGATAGTGCACCCTTTCCAGCTTCCTAGGAATTTCCTACATCTCCATTTTCTAGTGTCCTCTGACAGATCCTAGTCATGAATGATTTATTACCAAATTCAAAAGAAAGAGGGACTTGGCTTTAAATTCTGACTGGCTTCTCCCTACAGATTGTCTGTTATTCCTCTTGCTGATTTTCTACTGTATTTCTGAATATTCAAACAGCTTAGGAAACACCCTGTAACTCACTAAGATCAGCTCCTTCAGCTACTTACACACAGCAAAGATGTACAAGTGAGTAATTCCAGCCCATAATCACAGTTGTATAAAACCAACACTGGAAGTAAAATAGCTTTTGAACATTTATCACAGGTTATATTTTCATAACCCATAGCTCAGCAGTCATGACAGGCCATGCAGGTGAGGACATCTGCTTGGCATGAAGACAAGCTTCCCTTGTGCTAACAGCAAAGGTCTGTCACGCTACACTGGGAATCAGAATTTAAAGTCCACAAGAGAGGCAAAATAGATTGTTTCAGGAACGCTTTCACAGGCATGTTTTCTGCCATTGACCACACTCAGACTGCTAGAGGACTGAAATTGTTTAGACTGACCTCCTGTGTGACAGACAGACAACATGACAGTTACCTTGCAGACCTAAATGATATTCCAGTGTTTTAGTATTCAGCCATGAGTATCTGGCCATAGAAACTCAGTGTGTCTTGTTTCCAATGAGTTTGATTTAATGCTGCTAAATGATAGATGCCAAAACTTCACTGTTTTCTTGATTATAAGAAGTTATTTTTGTTGGATTTTCCCTAAAAGAGGCAAGTTTGTCTTTATCCAAGCAGCAGATGCCTTTACAATAATTTCCACTCACTATCAAATCCTCATCTTTTGCTGATGACAAGGTCAGCAGTTCCACCTCACTTTTGGAGCCCTTACCACCCCCCAGGAGACTGTCTCTGCCACATGCCAAATTCACAACAGAGATACTAAGCCACATCCCTTCCATTCAGGACCAAGATGGGGAACAGTTGTCAGCTGTCAACTAGGGTGATCCCCACTCAGGTACCACTACTGGCCAAATCACACAGCATGCTTTAAATCAAAGAAAGGTTCAGGAGTAAACACTGTGCCCCAGCAGCATGGGCAGTTAAGAGCACATAAGGGTGCGTTCACAGGACTCTAACCAATAGGTTAAGTGATTATTTCTCTTCATACAGTGCTTCCCAAACTATACATGAACACTTGGCTCAGCTTTGGATCTGTCAGTACAAGAAAGATGTTGATAAAATGGTTCAGGTTCAGTGAAGGCCACCAATATGCTTAGGGAGATGACGTGCCTGCCCTGCAAGGACAGACTGAGGGCCTGGGGACTGTTCAGCCTGGAGAGAAGATTTGAGGGACGTAATAGCCCTCCATACAGTACCTAAAAGGAGATGGAGCCAGGCTCTTTACTGCAGTACATGGCAGGAGAACAAGGAACAATATTTTTTTAAACGAAAAAGGGAGTGAGAGTTTTCCCCCAAAGTAGATAGCAAAGCTATAGAAGACATTGCTCAGAGGGGTGGTGCAGACTCCATCCTTTGAGGTTTTCAAAACCCAACCAGTTAAAGTCCTGAGCAGCCTGGCCTGAGTTCAGTGCTGACCTCACTTTGAGTAGGAGGTTGGACTCCTGAGGGACCCCCTGAGAATCTTCCCAGTCTGAAAGATACAACTACAGCTCCCACTTCCTCAACTTCCAATCCCATCCAGGAATTCAAGTACAGCAGACATCTCAGTAACTGAATAAAATGGCATGGCTTCGAAAAACTAAGCCTGTTCCTTAATCACAGATGAAAGAAATCAATAGAGCCCTCCCTTCATCCTTCAGGAAGGCAGTGTCTCTCTGCCCTCCACACAGAATACCTTTTCCTGAGGACGGATGCTCCATTTGCTCTTTCACTCTCATCTATTAGGTTACAAGCTCTACTGCTACTCTTACTCTAGGATTTGGCAGCCTTGTTCTCTTGCCAGAAAAGGAAGAAGTTTCTCTGCTGTGACATGAAGACATGTCACTTTTGTATTCCTGTCATTTTCCCCAGATGCACATCACTCTCCCAGTCTCCAAGGGAATGTGCATATTCACACAAAGTTGGAAGCAAATATGCCTGGATCAGCCCCCAGACCAGGCATGCATACACAGCCTTGTGCTAACACACCCACCCACTCAAAGATTAACTAAATTTTGACCTGATTGCATCCAATTAACCTGAATTTCTCACTTTCTTGCAAAGCAGTTTCCTTCGCAAGCCCATTGCCCTTTACCTTGTGGCTATATTGTAAGTATGATACCCCAGAAAAATGCAATGCAGTGAGAGGAAAATAAAGCAACGCAGAGCATTAATGGGAGGAAAGATAGAAGAATTAGGAATATGTGCAAATAGAACTAAAGAGAGGAAAAAAGAAAATGAAGGAAAGAAAGCTAAGTAAAACACTTACGCAAAAAAGAATGAACGTAACATAAGGCTGGTGAAAGGTGCGGGGGGGGGTGAACTGGGTTGAAGAAAAGTTATACTGAAATATATTTGGATCAAAAGAAAAAACCCTCCACTCCAGGAGAGGAAAAAAATCCACCGTAACAACAACAAAAAAACCCAACACTCCACAGAGCTAATTAGAAGAGAAAAAGCTACAGTCAACACAGGCTGAGTTTCTGGAGCCCACTGCTCCCCAGTGTTCCCCAGGCAGAGCCACCGGACTCCTTCACTGCAGGTACAACTGTGGCACAGCAGATCCAGCCTCAGCTGGGGACATCACGGCCCTGTATACTTCCAACGAGTAGTTAGGGTGACACTGCAGAGAGAACAGAGGCAGATGGAGATGGAAAGAGAGAAAACCAGAAATGGGATTATATGAGACCAAGCTCATTTGTCAAACAAAGCAGAAGAAAGAAATAGGGACTTATTTTTGGATAGTGCTTCTGAAGTGAGTAAGCCTGCCCCTTCCTGCTTGGTCCTATAGCCCACCTCCCTCCCTTGGCTCACTGCTCTATTTTGGGTTTAATTATACGCCACGCACAGGGACTGGAACACACCAAGATCTTCCCTGGTACAGAATTTAACTCTTCTGTTTTGCCTTTTCCCCTTTTATTTCACACATAGACTTATTAAAAGAGAAAAATCGTTCTTTTGTTTCTCACATGAGCAGGAACACCATTTGTTCTCCCCCCCCCCGCTTCAATCATGCTCATTCTGTGTGCCCCAGTGCCAAGGAAGCAAATTAAGAGTAAAGGTTTTACAGAGCCATTTTTTTTTTCCTCCTTTCAAAAGATGATGATAGCAAGAAATGGGAAAAATACAGACAACTGCGAGGTAAAATAAGGGGGCCAGAAAGAGAAGAAGGGATAGAGGCTATTTATTTTTATTTTAAAAGCAAATGGCCTCCCCTGGATACGTTCTCCTTTGGGCAGGTCCCCCCTAAATACCTCTACCTGGTTAGAGGTCCAGGCAGGACCAGGTAGTCACACTTGATGCAGTGCCAAGGTCTGGTGCACATCCTTGGCCACTAAGGTGGGAGGTGATAGCAGGGAGAGACCTACAGCCAGCAACAACCAGCAGTGAGGTCTGGGCAGAGGTGACATGAGGCTGGAGGAGCCTTGTCCCATATGGAGACCATCTGGCATCAAGAGACCAACACCCCCGGGCTGCTACTCGGCTCTCAAGGGAGCTCCTGCAACAAGCACGGACCCTGTTTGGAGACACCCTGACCCAAGGAAGGGAGAGCACCAGTTTGGGGCACAGGACACAATGAAGACTATGTGCAGGCTAAAATAAAACAGCTCCTCCTCGACTGGACAAGCGCCAGGAGCCCACATGAGGTTAAAAGGAAACTGCCACCACCACAAAAAGCTGTGGTGATGGTTCCCAGCATAGACTCACTGTTTCTAGGCACTTCACAAAGCAAAGCCTTCCTCTGCCCAGCCAGCCAGCTCTGAAGTGTTCCTCTGCTGCTTGAGAGCATGCAATTAGCACTACTAATTGTTTGCACAATTGCAGTGCTTACATGCCTTGGTCTGGTGAGGACCCCTATGCCAGGTGCTCCACAGGCAAAGCAAAAAGGACAATTTCTTCTCTCCACCACAAATCACCAAGGGAATCACAGCAGCCGTGGCATTTGGGGCAGCAATATGAAATTAGGGTGGAGGGGATGGCTCTTCTTCTGCAGCCTCTAAGGGCAGGCAACGCAATTTCTCCTTCCAACATAGCAAGCACACAGGGCTTTTCAATGACAGAAAACAAAACAAGGCACAGAGTGCAGATGGATTCTGAGGCAACAAGCTGCTGCTGTGAGGAGAGTTACTGGTGTGGGACCCTCCTCCTCTATTCTTCATCAATGGAAAGATGAATCAGAAGATGCATATGACGGACTTACAGCTCAGATATGCCAGTGCGAGGAAATACGGGGTTTTTTTAGTGAAAAGATGAGACTCGTACACAGAACACAAAAGGACCAAGCAAGTCACAGACTCCTGTGGGAAGCTGGTTTAACCTTAACCCGAGTCAGAGAGATTTTTCAAATTCTGTGAAATGCAAATGCATTTTACAATTAAATGCTAATTTAGGCTTGAGACAGCAGAAGCAGCTATTCCAGGTGACATCATTAAAAAAAAGACAAAGAAATCTTCAGAGCTGAAAGATGCAGAAAACTAAAGCAACAATCACAGATCTTCAGACCACAGGTACAAAGGGCTGACTCCACATCCCGTCACAGCCAAGAAAGATCCCCTGGTGCCTCCAACACAGCTGTACCAAGACTTACACAAACAGGAAAATAAGAGGCAGAAAATGCTCAGCATTTAGTCAATTATGTCATCAGTGCTTACACTCAAGAAATGCTTTTTCAAAGTTATATTGCAACTATAGCTAAAGCCTCTTACATGCTTGGGCAGCACTGGGGCAATGATCCATGTCTTTCAGTAACTGCAGTGACCACAGTACAAACCGCTTCAGGTTCGCAGCTACAGCTGAATAGAGACACAGATCTATCTTTTTATGCCAGGCACCAGTGCTCCGGGCTGTGGTAATCCTAGAAAATAAATAGCATAGCTAAGGAAAATGCACAAAAATCTAAGGAAAGGCATGCTGCCTATTCAGGACTTGAAGTACAAGGGCAAATAACCACTTCTCCCTGCTCAAAAATAAAAAATAAACACTAAAAAACCCCAAAATGACTGTAGCACTTAGTGGCAACTATCCACACAGTGCATGCAGATTAATGTAACGTAACTGAAAGCTTGCCTCACTGCAATGCCAGACACGAGGAGATCAGCTCTAAGCGTCTTCTGCTACAGCTCTCTCCAAGGCCCTGCAGAGAACCACAGGGCTCCTCTGTTGAATCGCCCTCCCATCGTGAGCTGCATTAAGATGGAGGGTAATCACTGCTGAGTCACTTGATGGGACAGGAAAATAACCTCCAAGCAGGAGGAAGAGGAGGCAGAAGTAGCCTTCAGGCTGGATGTCAGCTATCAGATGCATGTCGGAGGCAAAGCACCCAGGAAAGAGTTTTTAAAAATAAATTGGGACAAACAAACAAAACAACAAAAAAAAAAATATCTCATCTCTTGTGGTCAAATATTCGTCTTCCAAGCTGCACAGGCTGCCAAGGGCAACGGTTTTCCTCTGTTGGCAGGACTCGACATGAGGCAAGTGGCAGGCTCCCAAGGCACAGCCAGGGGCTTTGCAGGGAGCAGTGTCTCCCTTCCATACCTGTGTCCCAAGACTGAACAGGTATGTGTAGTCCATGATATGTGAGACAAAGGGTGAGTGCAAGCACCAGGATTTCTGCTGCAGAAGCCTTTGTACAGTCTTTCATGTCTACATGGCCTCTTTGCAACAGCTTTGCTTCGAGACCTCTGCCCCACTATTAAAAGGACTGAGGTAGGACCAAGAGGTTCAAGAGATGGATGATGCAGACACCAAACTCCCTTTTTAAAGAAATGGAGTTAAAAATGTGCAATTTTTCCTAATATACAAAAAAAAACCCCAATAGTACAAAAAGTCTGAGGAGTTGTAGAAAAAGTAAAGAAAAGCCATAGTCTGTGGCTGTTTATTGAAACGCCATGTATGGCTATCCAGTGATTCATGGGCTTTACATAAAACCATGAAGTGTGAATATTGCCTGAGAAAATCCATCGCTAAAGAGAAAGCCAAGTTCCCCAGAAGACACAGGAGGTTATGTACGTATGTACATACAATCATATTGGCAAAAAGCAAGGGTTAAGCTTAAACTAGTGACAGAGGTATGTGCTATTCCAATGTCATGTAGGAGCTCTCTACCTGGTTTTAAATCTCCTCTTTGGTTCCTGCAAAGTCTAACCATTTATATCACTACAGAATTACAAACTACTGCATTTGCATTATTAAATAACACATTCCTAATTAGGGTAATCCATTAAGGGAACAGTCAGAGAACAGGGCCTAATTCTCTCCCATGTTATTCCACTTTTTCAAGGTTCTGCCATGAATAACGTGACATAAGTGGTGAAGAGCACCCTGCAGACAAGCTTTGCTGCAGATGTACATGCATTAGCTAGTAAATTTATTAAAAGCATGATTATAACAGAGAAAAGCATTTGTGCTCCACAGTTGAGATTCCCGAGATGAAGCAGCTTTCAGCAAGCCACCCAACAGCACAATTCAGAAACATAACCCAGGTTTCCCAATACAAGTTTCCTGCTTGCTCCTAAAATCACTCAAGCCCACCTTTTGAGATAAGGGTCACAGACTTTAAAGCATTCTGCCACAGTAAGAAATCTCACTGGCTTTGGCTTACCATACTTCACTTATCCATTTATCTTCAAACTACAGGGTAGTGAAATTCTCTGGTCCTAAGAGGTGTTGAACCTTCACTTGCCAGGTGGAAGGGAGGATTTGGGGGAAAAAACTGGATCAACATGCACGTGTCTCATTAATTGCAAAGAACCTTGGCATGCTTGTATGTGAGCAGTTGTGTGGTGTAATATTCACATGCAGACATCTAGTCTTGCACTGCATTCAACTCGAGTAACTCCCATGTAAAATCCATATGCTAGAGGCTGATCACAGTCCATGCAGAAACAAAGTGGAGAATTGCATCTTCCACCTGATAAATCTCTGTACAGCATATGCTTGTATACAGGAAAACAATCATATTTCACAGTCACATATGCACAGAAAACTGATATGAATAGACAAATATTTATATGCAAAGCTTTATAGCATGCATTTCGCATCTGCCAGAGAGTAAAGATCCAGCAGTACCTTGGTTCAGATAGCAACATGGACATTTGTTAGTATTGCTCTCTGCAAGGCAAACAGTTCATTTCTGCACAGAAATCACAATTCATCTTCACCTCAGGAGCCCTCACACACACATAAGCTCCAGGAGGATAACACAGAAGAGGATTCCTCACCTGTGTCCACCTAGGAGCCAAGCAAATGCAGAGCTCTGGGTCATCCCCTTTTTATGGGGAATTTGACTTGCAGTGAATGAAGGCAACTTAAAAATGGACAAAATAAAAGCTATGGAGCAAATAGCCACACAAGAACCCAAGTCGATCTACAAGGATTTGCGAATGTGATAAAGCTTGAACAAAAAACAGTGCAAATCGACTATTAAGCAATAAAACCACTCCAGGGAAGTGCTGGAACACGGCTTGCCTCCAGCAGCTGGTTCGTGGGGTGTAGAAAGATACTGGAGCAGTTAAACGCACTGACCAACAGGTCATCTTTATACTGTAACTTAAAAAGTCAGCAATTTTTACCCTCCACCCCCCAAAAAATGTGTAGAAGATGTTCTGCCCACCCTCAAGAGCAGCAGCCAGTTGCATTTGGTTTGCAATCTCTACACAGAGCTAACAGAAACCCTGCCCAGCTGTTTTGTTATCTGGCTTTCAAACATATTATTATATAGGAAAGAGAGAAAGATTTATCTGGCTGAAAGCCTTTTGAAAGGTTGTATGCCCTTTAGCTTGGTTTATTTTATGCCTGCCTTTTAATACAGAATAATAAATTCCCTGGTATAAAAATTACAATCTCATAAATATCAAACAGATGGCTGCAGGCTCCTCTTAAGAGCCTGCTTTGGAGCAGCACCTAGGCTACAATATATGATGCCAAAGCTGAAAAGATAATGGAGCTTGTTTCACCTGCAGTTCAATAAATCCACTTTGTACTTCTAAAAATGACTGTGTGGGGTGCGAGGGGGGATAGCAAAAATTGCCCTTTATTTCCAACTGGAATACGAACCGAGAAAAGAACCTAGCACACCCACAGTCAAACCAGCATTGCTTCAGAGCAACGTCCCCGAATACACAGGTCATGCAAAACTAACTTCTCCCAGAGGTAGAGGGAGAATGCAGAGGTTGCTCTGGGCAGCCTCTCCCCACTTCAGAGATACTTGGACTTGCATTTCTGCAGATGTTGCAATTGGCTGCCTTAGATTTCATTAGAAAACTTGCTACCTGAAAGCAAATTTCAGTGAAAAGTCTTGCAAACTAGCAGAGAATCAATAATTGCACCTGCATTCTTCCAAGCATAAGGTGATTTTTTAAGTTGGTGTGGAGCAATGTCCATGCATTACACTTCTCTTGGAGTCGGCAGCATGTTTTCACAACTTTGGGATGACTAAAATCTGCCCTGGCCTTGTTCTCAATCAGCTCTGAGAAGTTTTACATGATAGCCACATCCACACAGTGTCTGACAAGCAATGTACGTACACACCACACTTCTCAGAACCAGTGGAAAGCTGTGGCCACAGCACTGAGCCTGGCATAACACACTGTGACCTCAACATGATTTACTGCCACAAGTAATTGCAAATTGACTTTGCTCATCCCAGCCCAGTTGGGAGTGCAGGCGTACAGAATGCGTGCCTACCTCTAAATGATGGCATAGTCATTGCCTCAGCAAAGCAGCTGTCTCCCGACATCAAAATGTGCAGCATTTCAAGTTGAATGACAAAGAGACGCCTAATTATGCATAAGCTGCAATTAGCAGTTTCACGAAGATGGCTTGCAGCAGAAGCAAATTGGGATGGCATTGGCCACTGAGAGAAGAAACAGTGAGGGGAATATTCTGTTAAATGGTGCAAGACAGATTGCTCTAGTAACACCTAGAAAGAAAAGACACTTTCCCAAATGCACAGCAGCCACTCTTGCCATGGAAAAAGATGCAGGTAACAAAAATATTTAGTTCTGCACTGTGAAGAAAAGCTCAAACAGCACACTGGATCATTTGCTGCAAATAGAAACACAGGAGTCCAATTCTCAGCTGGGGAATTTAAGAATTTCACTAACACACACTAATTTCATCCTTTTACCTCTTCATCAAGATGCACAGAGAACCAGACATCCCATGGGACAGCAAATATGTATGTCTAAAAAGAAGCTAAAATTGACAATAAAGAGCTACATCTATTTCTGCTAGATCCTAGAAACACACCAGTGGAAAGATTAGATTTTCTATCACAGATGCCAACAAGTAGACAAACAAGGACTTTTTCCCCAGAAGACATCAGTTATCCAAATCCAAGCAAACACCAGACTTGCAAATACAGCTGGAAGAGAGGCAAAATAAACCAAAATTTTACTGTGACATATAAAACCATCATTTAGACAATCAACCAGTATTGGCTGAGATCAACCAGTGACAGCTGGAAGTCAAAAAGAAAAGCTGGTAGCCCTGCAACAGCGATGCATTATGTACTGCAGAGAGAAGCAGGTCAGAAAAAAGTTTCCTTACCTCCCCAGAGGAAAAATCTGTACTTTTTGGCATTAAATCAAAATATTTATCGTGGCAAAAGAGATGGACTATTTGGATCCCAAAATGCTGCTTTGTGTGGTTCTTAGTCACTCGTTTAGCATACAAACTTTTCTTTCTGCACTGGGCTCCCTGTTCATACCCCTTTTATAAAGCAGAGTAGCTATTCTGGCAATCAGGAGTGGGATATCCTGACACCCAGGCAGCTCTAATACATTCTAAGAAAAGGTATCGAGCTGATGTCATACCCTGCAACTGACGTGCTCCATAATGAGCCAGAACATACTGCAGAACCTGGATGCTCAGGGCTTAGAGCAAGCATTGTAGACCCTGCGGAGTTATGCTTGTTGCCCCAAATAATCCTTTTCTGTGAAAATGAGATCTTTTCCATGGCAAAGCTTCCATGAAACGGCAAAAAAACAACTTGCTATTGAAAGACAGTTGAGATGAGAAGCTCTCTGGAGATCAAAATAAAAAAGTACAAAAGAGTATGTAACTAATATTTACCTGAAATACCAAAGACAAAACAGACAGAAGTTTGAACAGGAAGATACACCAAGTTGGGGTTCCTTCAAAGGAACCATATTTCCCATATGGGGATATTCTCCTATTTCTCAAATATTCCCCATATAGGAAAAGCAGGGTCCGTATTTCCCTGCTTGCAAAACTGGCAGGAGTTTAACACAGGTGTCTGGCTCCAAAACAAATAACTGATGGATGCTCCCACCAGGTGCCAAGGCAAGATCCCACTGGTCAGTTGTCCCTGAGGAGGCAGCAGCTCCCAGCTCCACTGAAATTCAGCAAGAGCTCCACAGACAAAGGTCTAACAGCACTGCAAGCTTGAGGGAACACCTGCCCTAGCATCACTTGGAGAAAAGCATCATTATGATCCCAACATGGTGTAAAGCCCTGCATTCCAACCCCCACACCACCCTCAGTCCTCATTCTCCTGGGGAATCGCTTTTACTACCATGAGAAGGGTGTCTTGGGAAGACCTTCTTTCAACTTTGGCTGTAGGGCAAGCCATCTACTCCAGAAGTCTGAATCAAAGGTGTTTTTATTTCCCTGATATACTTTAGAATTGTGGTGGAAAAATAAATACAACTAGGAAGTTTCCCATATGGTCATCTTCCTGTGCCAGCACACACACACTAGCCCACCCAGCACATCCTTGAGATGTCTCTTGGAGCACGGCGCAATTGCACGATCTGATAACCTATTGCAGTGATGGCCCACAGAGACTTTCTTCCAAGGGCTGTTGTTGTCACCATGGGGTCAGAAAAAAGCTGATCACAGAAAGTCTCTTGTCCTGAGGCTCTGATCTCTGGTCAAAATAAGTCATTTAAACAGGATGTCACTAATTCTGTTAGCTTCATTATGCACTATAGACCATAAATCCCAAGTCCAGCTTAAGGGACAAATGATAGCTCACTTCTAGAGCTGAGGGCTTCACAATGAGCATAGGAAGTGCTATACTCCACAGGCTTTCAAAAATACTAGTCCCAGGTATCTCCAAATAGGATTTCAAAATTACTGGGTGCTTCCGATTTCAATCTGTGTCCACTGCCATCCTCTCTATATAAGCAGGGATTCAAGGGCAGCCCTTTCCTCCAATGGGTGTTGTAAAGATAAATTAATGTTTCTGAAGCACTTGGGCTCTATAATGACAAGCACTCAGATAAAACAGTGATTAAAAAAAAAAAAAAAAGGGTAAAAAAGAGCATGAGATAATCAATAACCCCATGTTTGGAGCAGGACTTAACCAGAAGCATGTTGTCAATAGGGCCTAGAGCCACGCACTGAGCACTCACGGGAAAACAAAGTGTAACCTGGCTGCTCACTAAGTGAGCAGCATCCTTCAAGCACCTGACAGAGGTAGGAGACGAGTGGGAAAGAATATGGTCCGTGAACACATAAGAAAAGGCACTGGGCAAGTTAATTCTGTACTTTTGAATGGTGGAACACCTAGTTTTGCAACAGTTCTTTACGTTTCCATTCTCCCTTTTGCCCCAGCTTCTTCAATTACTTAAGAAGGCCTTAATTAGCCATCACAGCAGGAGGTGGAGCACACTTACCCTCATTTTAAGATGAGCAAGAAGTACAGAGGAGTCCAGGGACATGACTAAAGTTAACCTCAGAGGGACATAAGGAGTTAATCTAGAAGGAGTAATGGGTTCAAACTTAAAGAGTGGAAGTTCAGGTCAGATATAATGAAGTTCTTTACTGTGAGGGTACAGGAACAGGCTGCCCAAAGAAGTGGTAAATGCTCTATCCCTGCCAGTGTTCAAGGCCAGGTTGGACAGGGCCTTGGGCAACATGGTCTAAGGTGAGGTGTCCCTGCTCACGGTAGGGGGGTTGGAACTAGGTGATCCTTTCCAACCCAAACCATTCTATGATTCTATGATTATTTTAGTCTTAAACTTTTGTTGCAGAACAGCTCATCCAATAGCCAGGTCCTTTACTGAAAGACCATGCTCATGCATAGAAAAGCTGTAACCATGATGCTTTCTGCATCCTGATTTAGGCAAAAAAGGAGAAATGTAGAAACATTAATACTGACATATTCTAGTAATATTCATAAGAGAATGAACAGCTGAGCACTGATTATTTTTTTTTCTTGCTGTGGAAAACCATTCTCACAGCATTTTAAGTGGCATTTTCAGGCAAAACTGAGTACATAGATCTAATGCCTGATTCCAGAGGGCCCAGAATTTAATACTGCAACTCCTATTTGAGTTGAATGGGCAAACCTGGAAAGTCTTGTTCCCTAGGACAAGGAGTCCAGGTCTTGCTGGGCTGCTGTTGCTTCAGCCAGAGTTACTTTTTATATAATGAATAAAACCAGGAGGGAAAAAAAAACAAAAAAACAACAAAACCCTCACAAGAAAAAAGGAAAAGATGCTTCCCTTGACCCTGGGGTTAGGGAGCAAAAACTATCAATAGGCCTAAAGTAGAGCAAGTCTGTATGTGCTAGGAGATAGCTATTCACTAAGTAGAACAGCAAATTAGAAGGAAAGTGCCAAGAACAGCCACCGTGCCTTGGATTAATGACAAGAAACAACATCTTTATGTAATAAGATCCAGTGCGTCTAGCACTGTAAACTGCAAGGAAAAATTGAAACACGTACAAAAAAGCTGAAACCTTTCCAATTTTGCTCACAATTTTTCAAGCCTTGAGCACACTGGGACACCTCTTCCTGCCAAGGCAAAGAATAGAGAGAATCTGAGGAGCGAAGGCAGAAAAAAGGCTGTGGCAGGAAGAGCTGAGGAGTCAGAGAGAGTTCCTCACATCCCTACGCCTGAGGAGCAGCCGCGTGTTCACACACGCGCATTGCTCCACTGACAGCCCTGTCACCTACTGGGAACCAGCACCAGGGAACAAAGCACCCAACTGCCAGCACTCAAAATGCCAGTCTCGTCCCTGAGAAGAGCATTATATGAGGACAGCGTGCCATTACTGATGTGCATAGAGAGTTAGTGCAATATGGCTATTAGCAGTCCCTAAGAGCAGAGCTGCCTGCTGCGAGTCATGCAGAGGACAGCCAAATGACACGCGTTCAGCAAGGGTAATGAGAGATACCTCCCACATGCACACCCTGGATTCAGATTCCGCTCGTGTCACTTCAGGCAGAGAGTCCATAGGAAGGCAGGGATGCAGTTTAGGCTAGTAAAAATCAGGGTCCCTTTCTAGTCATAGGTGGGGGACACACACCTCCACAGGCCATCTAGCCCACCTGACGCAGACATCAACAACTAGACAGCTCAGTTATAAGAGACTTGTCTTTCATGCAGCTCACCTCCACATCTCACCCTCTGTGACAGGCCTGTCTGAATTTGAGAAATCATCTCTCAGCCAAATAAACACACTCCCAGGAGAGCAGGCTCTCTGTGAAGCAACTTGGGTCTATCAGCACAGTGTTCACCTGAGCTCAAGAGCTACCATGATGCCAAGGTGCTGATAATAGCCATGCTATCAAGCCTTCAGGTGCTCCACAATGAGGTTGCAGCTGACCACAACCCTTTTACTATACAAGTAGGTCTTGTTAGCAGTTCTACTGGTGGTGCCCATGCAGAGGGGGTTCCACAGTTCCGCGCAGGCTGTAGGCACTTCTGGCTCTCTGCCTTTCAGGTGAGGCTGGCTACTCAGACAGACTAACACTGCTGAAAGGTGGGTGGAAAAGCATCCTGCACAGCAGCATCATCAGCTTCACATTCTTCTGTGTGGTTTCCTGTCATTCCACTTTAGAAATATGGATCTGCTCTCAGGCCCTGGCCAGCTCAACCCCTGCTTATTCCAGGCTGCCTTAACTTCTGCTTTTGTCATCCAGCCCTCTCTCCATCTGACGCACTGCTCACGAAGAGTCAGTGCAGGAGTGAGAGGCTTTCCAGTGCAACATCTCAGGGCATCATCTGCCACATTGTGCACAGCTGCTGACCCCCATAAATACCACCCTTGCATAAATGCAGAGCAGAGGCTTTCATGACTGGTTTGTCTATGCCACCAAAGGTCAGAGCTGATTCAAGTTAGATAGGGAGCTTGAAGAGGTCAGTTCCCAGCCCAGGGGACACTGGATCTCCAGCTCCCCAGGGCACTGCAGTGCAACCCTTTATCCATTGCACCGCTTTCCCATATCCAGTACAGTGTTTTCCTTACCACTGCTCCAAGGGAAAGCAGAAACATCAGCTAAGGTTGCAATTTGTTAGTGAGGGGTGAAAAAAAACCCAAGCAACAGGCAGGCAGGTAAAGGAGTTGCTGGGAACAGTAAGAGACAAAGGAGAGAGCACCCTGGGGAAGTGATGTGAAGAGATTAGAGAGATAGGAGTAGACATACTTAATAAGGTAAGAGCTATCAAGGTAATAAAACATTAGCTAAGGACCAAGGTGCCTACAACATAAAACAGGTGGAAAACAAATATGTTTATATACTACTACAAGAGTGAGACTTCAAGGTAATGTTGCACGTACAACTGTGTGTACGTGCCCTACAAGCCACCCTCTGAGGAACACACTATTCATCCTTCCCCCTCTTCTAATCAGGGCACTCTCACACTGTCTCATCTTGCCTTCTGCTCAGACAGGGGTAACCCACAAGGGTTCAGTTCAGACAGTCAGTAAAAATACTCAGGGGTATCTCTACCCCACTACCCATCAGGCTGCGCTACCCACTGGCAAACGAATCATCTCTCAAATTCCCTCTGGGTCCATATCATCCTCTGCCCTATTGAACAGTCATTTTAATTCTCTGAAATTTAGCCCAACACTAGAGAGAATAATTTTTACAAGTTGTCATTTTCCTTAACCAACCTTTTAGTCAAATTAGACACTTTATCCAACGACAAGAATAAATCTCTCCCTTCAACATCTGTCCTGCCCCCACCCTAAATTCCCTCCAAAACTGATAGCAGCAGCTTTATCCATACTTTTTTCATATCAATTTAGGTGCACAGGCTGCTTCTGTTAAGAAGGTAGAATGGATTCACTGATGATCCAGTTCTCCACAGCCTTGATCATCTTTGTCTCCATCAGCATTAGGCTGTGTTACTGTCATTATAGCATCTGTGAACAAGCACCATCTCCCAAGGGTTGAAAGCATACTTTACCCAGGCAAACAGCAAGCAGCATTTTCTCATCCCTTAAGAACTTAAGTAACCACTCCTGCATGACCCTCACTCCTTTACAAAGTTGTTTCTTGAATGCCCATCGAAGCCTGTTTTCGTTCACCCTCACCCCCTCCTTCCAGGTTACTATCCCTCAGACTACTTCATTCTTGCAGTATCTCATTAGGTGTAGTGCTGCAAATTAAGCACAGCTTTAGAAAATTGATTAGTAGATCTTAAAACCACATACTGTGTTGAGTCTAAAGTAAAGGGCATGGGAACAGCATCCAAAGCTAATCCCATTATAAGAGAGAAACATTGGATTGAAAGGGTAAGAGGAGCAGTTTGTAGAAAATAACACCTAACTAACTTTGAGTACAGTTTGACAAGAAAAGCCAGAAACAAGTGTTTCTCTCACACAGATGTCCAGCAAACAGCCAAAACAAAACCAGTTCCCTTTGAATCACCTGCATCTCTTGCTGACAAATACTGGTGTTACGACTAAATCAGAATTTCTCAGCCTGTGGAAGCTTGAGCTGTTGTAAGAGTGCAGAAAACACTGCAGATCTCATGTAAAGCCACAAACAGGACATGCAAAGGTAATGTAACAGGTCTAGACTTTTCGTGCAAGGAAAGAAAGACTTCTGCCCAGCCCGTGCTTTCCTACAGGAGCCTCAGGCTGCTGAATTGTCTGTGCACTTGATTGCTGTGCTACAGGTTTGTCCTCAAATGAACCTCAAGAAATGACTGAACTAGTCAGGAAGTTGGTCAAGATCTTTCATTGTAACCAGGGACTGTATCACACCTAGAAGGAAGAGGTCACTGTAATTAAACTTTTAGACAAAAGGCTCATATACACTCAAGGAGAAACGAGGGAAGATGAACATAAAGCAAATCATGAAGTAGAATCCAGATTAGCCAGAGCTGAGCTGACCTGTCCAGCCAAGGGAGACATCATCTCCCCCTTGGAAGGTCCCATCCTCTTAAAGCAATCAGCCCATATCCATGTTGCTTCTATCTACCCAGCAGAGTTGGAGCCCATATTTACCTCTCTCTTCTGGAGAAGCCCTTACTCCTGACCCATTTTCAGCAAGAAGGATGGAGGACAGAGCCCCACAAAGCCTGCGCAGGGACACTTGCCCAGCCAGATCCTTCGGTGCTGTAGTCAGTAGGTAAACATGGGACAGGCATCACCAGGTGCTGAGATGGTAGTCTCCAAACCCATCCCTGCAGCTATTAATCACAAGTAAGAAATTCCCAGCAAGAGGTGTCAAGTAGCTCCTGTTACATCCACGGCTGGAGGTCCAGTGTCCACCTGAAGGAACACCCATCAAAAAGGCAAGTAACTTGAATGCAAAGGTGGGGGAAAATGGTCGTAAGAATTGAGCAGAAGGGATGTTAATGAAGCAAGTCACCTGAAGCATTTACAGCCTCTCAGAAAACCTACAGAAGTCAGGGAGCAGTCAGAGGAATAGAACAAATAAATGAGCATCTCAGGTTGGACCAAACATCTGTCCAGACTGGGCTGCAACACAGCTGCCCAGGGAGGTGTGCAAAAATGGGATGAGCAGACAATACTTCCCTTAGGCACTCTTCCAGCTGTCAACTGTTCTCAACCCACAAGCTTCCTGAGCCAAATCAAGTTTCTATATTTTTCACTTCCCCTTCATGGATTCCTTCTAATGAGGAAGGAATGGGAACAGCCAAAGAGAATAATACCACTTGAGGAAAGCTAAGGTAATACTTGATAGCAGTCTTCATATAGGATAATAGAGAGACAACATCAACATGTAGGCTTCCCATATATAATCTACTCAGATGCGAACTGCCATACTGCTCTTGCAAATGCAGATGCATGTCTCACCTTCGGGAAAAATTGTATGATATGCTGCTGTCTTGTACTGCAGATGTTTTATCAGTAGCCTTAACCACATATTTCAGTACCTGGGATCCTATTGCAAACATGATGGGAAGAAAAACCCCGAAGATTTTCTGAACATTTTCTGTTTGTGATTATCAAAACTGTGGAAAAAAAACCAGCTCAGGCCTATTGGAAGCCAGCAATCCTGGGAAGGATGCTAAGTTAATTACAAAAGCCTCTTATTTTGTCATCTGAGATAACATTTACTTTTTGTTCGCTCCTTCACTTTTATTAACTCATGCTAGTATAGTCCTGTAGCACATTTTTCCTTAAATACAGTAATATTTGTCTCCTGAACTTGTCTTCTGATGTTTTCTGATACCACACAAAGATCAAGAAAAGCCAGAGACCAATGACCCAATTACACTTCCTTTGTGAACAAACGTACTTCATATCCTTCCTTACTTCCCACCCCTCCTCCAAAATAAAACCCTAACATGCACTTGCTGGCCTGACACCTGTAGACTTCAGCTGAATCAATGGGAAGAACAGGCAATTCCACCTTGTTGGAAAAGATCGAGCACGGTTTGCAGGGAGTGGGTGGCAGCAAACAGTGGGCAGGACACACTATGCACAGGAAGACCACAAAAGCAAAATGCCCTACCTGTCACCTCTAAATGAGCTCTCCAGAGCCAAAGGATTCAGAATTAAGACTGTATTGTTTTCTACATTTAAAAAGTGTCTGCTGAGATTTTTTTTTGTTGTTAACCTAATCAAGCCCTGATCTAAATTACTAAATGAACATAACACTGGATTTTGAGGAAAGCGTAGTGATTTATTGTATTTGTTAACTTAATGGGCATGATTTCCTCCCCTCCCCCCTCTAGATTTAGCTCTCAAACTAGGTCATGGTGATGACACACATCCAGTCTGAAGGCAAAGCCTCTTGGCTGCTCACATGGACGGAAAAGGGAGAAGCAAAGGGTGATGATTCAACATGAGCCTACAGTGCGCACTTGCAGCCCAGAAAGCCAACTATGTCCTAGGCTGCAATGCCAGTAGCATGGCCAGCAGGTCGAGGGAGGTGATTCTCCCCCTCTACTGCACTCTCATGAGGCCCTGCCTGGAGTTCTGCATCCAGCTCTGGCACCCACACCACAAGAGGGACATGGACCTGCTTCAGAGATTCCAGAAGAGGGCCATGAAGATGATCAGGGGTCTGGAGCACCTCTCCTGTGAGGACAGGCTGAGAGCTGGGCTTGTTCAGCTTGGGGAAGAAAAAGCTCAGGGGAGACCTTCTATCAGCCTACCAATACCTAAAAGGGGCCTAAAAGAAACCTACGGAGGGGCATTTTACTACGGTATGTAGTGACAGGACAAGGGGGAATGGCTTTAAACTGAAAGAAGGGAGACTTAGATCAGATACTAGGGAAAAAAAAATTCTTCCCTGTGAGGGTGCTGAGGTGCTGGCACAGGGTGCCCAGAGAAGCTGTGGCTGCCCCATCCCTGGCAGTGTTCAAGGCCAGGTTGGACACAGGGGCTTGGAGCAACCTGCTCTAGTGGAAGGTGTCCCTGCCCACAGCAGGGGGTTGGAACTCGATGAGCTTTAAGGTCCCTTCCAGCCCAAATGACTCTATGATTCTGTTCTATCAAGTCTATGGTATTGCATGAGTATAGTATTTGTATGTAGGCAGAATGGTCCGAAACGTCACGAGCAGAGAAAATGTTGAGCTTTCTGGTTTCTCCTGGGTGATATTCAACTGCCTGAGTGACATCCAAGAGCTTTGCCTGTGCCAGCCAAGGTGGGATAAAGTCAGAAAAACCCTTGTGGATACTTTTACAACCAGATTCCGCTCCTACATCACCTCAACTGAGTTCATGTCTTCACTGTACTGGGCACAGTCCAAGTCATCCCACTCCCAAGATCAGATAGTCAAAGGGACCAGACACCAGGTAGGGGAGAGAAAAGGGCTTGAGGAGGTGACTCTCACCTGCAGAAAACAGGAGATGAGGGAAATGGCACATTTGTGCCCAAAGGGGACAGAGCTATATCCTACCCTATCAGTAGGAAGAGGGGAGAAAGACCCAGCTAGCCTGAAGCTGGTTACTGTCAGATGGATGCTGTCAGTTTGGGGAGCAGAAAAAAGAGGAAGTAAGTGAGGAAGAGTAAAGCAAAAGCAAACTAAAGCCTTGGAGCATGAAGAGACCTGTCCTTGTGTCCAGCACAACTAAACAGCATGTCACCTCCACAGAAAACAACATGAGATAAGAAGAGATGTAGAGAGCTGCATTTTGTCAAAATATATTTTTTAAGCTCATCATCAGCCAAATTTTTCTTGTCTTCCCCCCGCCCAGCATGTTACCACCACTGAGAAGCTAGTTTGATGGAACATCTTAAATATTTCATGCAGCCTTCAGACTAGCAATCCTTCTCTCTCCATCTGCTTTAGCCTGGCCCTGCCAAAATCTCAGCAGGCCCCTGGCCCATGGCAGGCTGCCTAGGCAAGGGCTTCTTTGACCCTCCTTCCTCTCAATCCACCTTTCTACCTCATCCTCTCCTGCCCTATTAAACCTCCCATTTCTCCTTCTCTCCACTTTGCCTCCAGAGAAAACAAGCCCCAAACTGAATTTCTTCCTCCCTGTTTCCACACTTCTTCCTCATGATTCCCTTTTCTTCATCCTCATTTCCTCTTCTATTCATTTTCTGGTTTGTTTTCATTCTTAATGGGACATCACCTAAGGTCAGGATTAATAACCCACACTTCAGACACCCATTAGTCCACCAGTAATCAAGTATGGGCATGAGGAGTCTGGCAGCCCCTTGTGCAGGAGGGAGTCCCAACCTTGGCAAAGCTACACAGGGGCCTGGACACCCTGCAGAGCTGGAGATGGGGATAATGATGAAAGGGGAGGGCAGCCTGGGGCAAAAGGATGGCAGGGCTCACCAAGGAGGGCACCACTGGAGCAAGGCACCTGTAGCAAGATGTGAGCCCTCATTTTCCCAAGTGAAAGGTGTTTGCACCGAACCCTGCAAGCACAAAAGTGAAAGGTTTCTTACCAATGAAAGTGCCTCTGGCTAAAACAGGAGTATTTCTGGCTGTCATGGAAAGGAGACCTGGAACAGGGCAGGGAACCTCTCTATGGAGAAGCAACAGCTTATTAAAGCGAGGAGAGACTCATTATGCTGCACTCTGAGAAAGAGGGTTGTTTCTTCTCCATTTTGGAGCTGCTCCCTCCTGCAACAGGGGTTAGGCTCACCCAGGAGCCCTTGCAGTAGCTCCATCCCACTGAAGGGATCCCACCTCACCTGAACTGCTTGTGAAACACAGGATGGTTGTCACCCTCATTGTAGAGGAACAGCAGCAGCTTCTTCTCCCTCTATCACCACTGCCACCTTCAATCCTTCCTTTGAGATTATTCCACCCCATTAGGGAATTCCCCACTGAGGGAATAGTGGCTCAGCTGCGTCCCCATCAAACATGGGGAGTGGAAAAAGGAAGTGATTTTGCACATGGAGATGGAGGATGACTGTAGGAATAGAGAAGTAAAGGCCATTCTGGCTGCACAGACACTCTTGTACCACAGCAGCTGTTAGAGACACAGACCAGGGCAGGTAGTAGGGAAGAGATATTGAGCCACAATCAGAGGACGGAGGTGAACAAGATGTTGAGGGGTAAGAGGTGAGGATCTGTTGGGGGAGATTTCACGGGGATGGTGCCCAGCACCCTGCTATGGGGGATACCACAGCTTACTCAGTTGAGGGGCTGAGTCAGAGTCAGCAAAGGCAGCAGCAGGTAGGAGGTCCACAGAGGGATGGATCACAGGGCAATGTGAGGTGAATGGGGGTGAGAAGAGTTTATACAAGAGTCACAGAACTAAGCAAGGTAAGTAGAGTTAAAGTCTCATCTTGTGTCCTTTCCTGGCTACTAATCTATCCAGGTCATGTTACCTATAATATCTTCTAGTCAAGGGTCTTTTGACATTTCTATTATAGCACCATTAGCTTCCTCTTCGGGCATTATTACGTTAAGCAACACCAGACCTCCACCAACCCACTTCTGCTCCTGTTTACCTTAGAGGGAGTACTGCCATTGGTTCTGCTGCCTCCTGTCCCACACCCACACCCCTGGCTTTCCAGAAAGGTCCATTCTCCCTCCGTTTTGTTGTTCATGCAGAAGCTGTGGCAGGTGCTCTCCTGGACTCCTACAACAAGGGAAAGCAATTTGTTTGCCTAAAGTGACAGGTACCAGGGAAGCTGTTTTACCCAACACATGTCGGGGAGCAAGTTGCAGAGGTGCCTAGGCAGTGGAGGCTGTGGGAGCCAAGGAGACCATGCTACAGCAGGCAATGAAGTGCTTTCGCTCTGTATTGGGTTTAATCCCCTCACCATTCTTCTTTGCCTGAATGGGATTAGAGAAGTAACAAGGGAGCTACACTTGCCACGCACACTCCATGGCAACACATCAGCTTTAAAGACACACCATCTCTAAGGAGCACTAATATACTGCCTCATCTTATTCTCCAGGTGCTCTTCCCCAAACCTTCTCCATGCTCCATCCTGCCTGGCCATTCCAGGAGGTCCTGCCTCACAGTTCTCCCTCAGATGAACAGATATGCAGAGGACCAGTGAATGACTCCAACTGGGAACTCTCACAACACTTGGGCTTGCTATGACCTCTTCTCTTGGATCTTCTCCCTCTTTGCCTCAAGAAACACCTGCTGCTGAGCATCCCCAGAGCAACGACCCACCAGTTCATAGGCACCATCTAGGCACAGGCTCTTCTGGGAGCTCATCTCCCTGCCTGCAGTCAGAAGATGCTCTGCTTTGTCTCCTCTCCCCACTGGGCTTTCATAAAAGCAGAGAAATGACAACTCAACAGCTGCTTCTCTGTCTGAGAGACAGGGTGGGAGGTACGAGCATTTGGGGGAAAGGAGAATTAATCTGAACACAGCACAAATCAAGCAAAGCTGAAACTCAAACTCGACTTGCCAGCTCAGATTTAATTATGTTTCGCTAACTGCCTGGTTCAAACAGATGCGTGAAAACAGCACAGACACAAAGGCTGCCCTTTATGGTATACTCAGCCTGAGCAAAACAAGAAAGGTGGCCAAAGCCTTGCAATAGAGAGCTTCTTCCCTCTTCAAAGATTTATACCCCAGTTTGAGAAACCCAAAAGGCCCTGGACTGGGGTTAACAAGCAGAGCTCTTTAGAAGTCAATTGAGTGATGTCAATCTATTACCCACAGCAATGTGGCCCAAACACTTGAGCATTATCTGTACTAAGCCCAGCATCTTTGGAGGCTCAGCACGCCTTACATGCCACTGTTTGCTTTAAATCTTCCCCATGCCCACCTCTGTCAAAACAGGGCCTTCCTATTACCAGCCCACAGATATTTCCTGGATGTGAAACTCTTGTTTTTCAACCAAAATCACAACTGTGTCATCCCTCACTGGCTGCCTGGATACGTCAGCCCACAGGATAGAGCCCAGGAAGGGCTCCACTCCCACCATCAACGCACAGTTCTTTACACTGGTGGCTTACACTGGGATCCCAATACACCTGAGCCACATTCAGGAGCCTACTGATTCTGTCTGATGCATTTCAATCACTACGCTCCCCATCAGTGACCTCCAGCTGACCCAAAATACAGCAGCCCACTACATTTCCTCCACCATGACCTATTCTCTCATCATAGCACCACACTCTTCCCCCTAGACCTTGAACAGTAATACCAAGCTTAAATCCTCACCTTCCAGTCAAAAGCCTTTAGGTCCCCTCAGGATTTTAAACGTGGGTGGAAGGGGCCCCTCTTCTCCCTGTATCCCTCTGGTATCACCCAGCCAGATGCACAGGGGAAAGTACAGCAAGTCTCTCCCAGGGTTAATTGCAGAGAAATTTGCCAGTAGGTCAAATATTTGCCTAAGCTTCATCAATGCAAATGTCTTCAAATCCTCCTGTATATTTCAGGGGTGGCAAGAGAATGGTGCGTACACCTCTGATTTATACACATGCATAAAAATAAGAGTAATAAAGAACTAATTTAGATGGTTTATTATGTAGTAATAGTATCACTATTAGTCAAATATATTTATGTGTATGTATCATTAATATAGAGGGTTAATAATACAAAAGTAATATATGTATTGCAGTATCCTATACTTTCTCCTGTCCAATTTTCTGTGCATTTTGATGGATGCAGGTCTGACTGCTGC
The DNA here is from genome assembly GCF_000696875.1 of Nestor notabilis. NCBI lineage: Eukaryota > Metazoa > Chordata > Aves > Psittaciformes > Psittacidae > Nestor > Nestor notabilis. The sequence goes on from NW_009928623.1 coordinate 107,169, forward strand.
TTGCAAACATTTGTTTATTTTTTTTTTGAGAGCCACACTCCAGCATCTCGGTGTAGTCACTTTGAGGAGGGGACAGGGAGGAAGACTGAGACATAACAATCTCATGACAGTGCATTTGAAGCCTCCATGCAATTTCCAAACACAAGCATGTAGCTAACTGCCCTAAGGACACCAAGCATAAGCAGCACAGTTAGTTGGGAAGGGGTGCAGATATAAGCCTATAAATACAAAGCGTCACTGCTACCTGGGGGAAGAAGCAGGGTTTCAGAAGAGGTCATTCAGTGGGATGAAATAATCCCAGCTGTAACTAAGTCCAGGAAGTAAGAAATCTGTATCAGATTTTTCTACTGGGAATTTCTCTTGTGTTCCTGAAAACACAAAGACCCAGGAGAACATTAAGCATCAGAAAGGATGCATCCAAAGAGAAGAGGTGTCAAAGCAATGGATGAGGAAATCCTTCATGCGTGCAGACAACCATGGGAAATGCCATAGGTACAAGACAGTGTCTTGAGTACATGACACTAATCTTCTTAATCGTACTCAAGAAGCGCACAGAGAAGTCAAGTGGCTGGGGAAGATAATAATCACTTTTGTTCTCTCCCACCAGAGCTGTCCAGCCTGACACCTTTGCTTCTACTGATGAGACCACAGACATCCCTGTTCTGTGGGGAACATCCCAGGTCATTCAGCACCCATCCTCTCAACTCCACACAGCAGCTCAAATCTCTGTTTCAAGTGATATGCAGCACCTTCCTACTTTCTCTGCTCGATGCCCTCTGTGACAGCTTCCCCTGGGGCTCTGCTCTTCTCTCCCTTGGAAACTCTGCCCAGAAATGCCTCGACAGCAGCATGCCTGTGCCCACACATACCAGCCTCGAGGACACGCTGGCCGCCAGTGCAGCCAAATAAGCCCTGAGCATTTTTACTGCCCAGAAACTTAGGAATGTATCTCCCAGGTTGAGCACAAGAGGAGGGGTGGGCCAAGTGCCACAGGCAATCTTTTGAAGTGTAAAGCTGGAAGAAAGACTCAGCTATACCAACATGACAAAACAGGGACTGTCAGCGCATTTAACTACTCTTCCAGAGACACCTGGTATTTATCTCCGCTATGTTTGTCTTAGCGAAGGGGAGATGTTGGCACAGGCACCACTTTCGGGGGCTTGCAACAGCAGCGCCTCTGCTCTGCCTCCTTCCCCTGCCTCTCTCTCTTGCTGTTGCAAGGGGAAATGACAGAGGAGCTCGCCCCAAGCACAGCACGCAGTCTGTCTCCCTGTCTATGGGAAACAGGAAAGAGAAAATACAGGGACACAATTCACCATGGCACAAAGACAAGGGGACAGACACAAGGCCACATTCAAACAGGGTAGTCAAAACAGAAACAGATCAAGCTCCTAAAAACACAGGTATCGTTGGCCAACACAGCAACGACAAATTCCCTTCTGTCCCTAAACCACAGCCATGCAACTGTGGCCACACACATCTAGAAGGACTGCAGCCCTGGCATTTGTGACTCCTCCCATGACTCAAATTCAGCAACACCAAACCCTGAAGTCCTACCTTAGTTCTCACCTCAGAACTTGGGTCACAAGAGTCAGGAGTTCCCTGAAGGTTTGAGTAAACTCAAAGCTTCCACCTTCCTTCTCCTCATAGAGGATGGTCCAAGTACACACTTAATGCTACTTCTGTATCTTTAGAGCATGCTGAGAAGTCCCATGGAGCAGCATATTCTAGAGCAGACCGCTCCAGCCTGTTCTCCCATAGGATGTTCTTCCATGGGAAGTTCCCCGTCCCCCAGAGAAGTGAGCACATTTTTGCCTTCTACAGTCTACCTATGATCTGGATTTATGTCTCACACCCAGCCAGAGAATCCCTGGTGTGACAGCTCAGGGAAATCAAATGAAGTGCCAATCCCATTTCATTTTTCAGTAAAATAACCCCCATATGGGAGAAAACACAGTTTTCCCCAGACATCTGCCACACATTCCAGAAAAATGCATTACAGACATGCCACTAAGTGTGAAATAGATTTTTTAAAGTTAAAAAGCTATTGGATATTTAAAGGATGTGTGACATATCACAATATGCTGGAAATGCATTTTAAAGAAATAACAGCACCTCAAAGATACTGTGGAGAGACACAATTAATTTTGTTCTTTGAAAAAAAATCCCAGGTTATGGCTCTCTGGAGGAAGAATGTTTTTTAAAGTACTTACTTTAGTAGTTAATTATTGTATTGTGGAGGAAACTTGAGGCTTCAGTGAGAGCTGAACTACATGGTAGAAGACTGCATGCAGCTATACTGATAACACTAATTTTAATTAATCCTACCCCAAACCATTCTCCCTTCCAACACCCAGTGTCGTTTTCTTACAGCTCCATCTGATTGGCAGCTTGAGCTGAAGCTTCAATGGCAGGTATGATTTTTCTTTTTTGTGGAAAACTAAGTTGAATTTCAACAGTTTTAAAGATAATATTTTGTCTGTGCAGAACCATTCAGGAGGGGGTTTTTTGACTAGCTTTGACACTGCTTTTGCACTGGGCAACAGGGTGGCCTTAAGACCTCTTTTGCTCATCCTGTAACAACCAACTCATCCAAATGTAGCTAAATTAGCTGATGTGGGGGGAGGAGGGGAAAATCGTGCTTTGAATATGCTCAGGAGAAACTGTTTTGGTATGACTCAATCCAAGAAATTAAGACAGAATTAAGGAAGAATGTGAAACCTCAGTTTTTCCCTCTCCACACTGCTTTTAATTAATCTTTCATTACATGTTCATGTGTTTTTTCCACAGGATCCTTGCATCCACAGGGAGGGATGGCATTCAGTGAAGACAGCGATGTGACACCTATTTAGGCAATGAGCTTTACAGAAGTATGCTGACAGCAGGGAAACAGAAATAAGCAGGAATACAAAGCATGCAGACTCTGGGGCAGAGATGTCACTTAATCCCAGCAACCCCACATGGGATGCTCCCATCCCACTCCTTCTCACTGTAGCCTGAGCCCTCCAGCCTTGCCAGCCTGCCTCCACTTGGAATCACAGCCCCAGCTTTTGCCTTCTCAGGTAGCTTCTTTCCATCCAGATCCTTACCTCCTCCCCCTTGGATACCTGCTGCCTCCACTAGCCTTGCCCAGCCCACCCAGTCCCCTCTCTAGGCTGCTTGCTAGTGCCATTGCTCCCCAGTTCCTCCCTTCATCGGGTAGGTATCTAGCGGATAGGTTTTTCCACCTATACTCCCTGCTGGCTGCCTGACCCTGTGGAATTACATTCCTCCTGGGCTTCTCAGTCCCCCATTCCAGTATCCTTCCCAGGCTTTTTGCCCAGTCTCTGTATCCCAGGCCTCAAATTAAAACCTCATTAAGGTATAAAAAGAGTGGGAAAGTTGGGCACCACGTTACCACCTCATGTAACCATGAAAACTAAGTCCTCCATTTCTTGGGTTCTGTTTGTGTGCATGGCCCTTGTATGAACTATGTGATTTCAGAGATACCACTGGGCAGGAGATGAAGGAAATACATTACTTAGCACCCAGCAAGGAAGAAACCAGCAAAGAAGAAATTGTGTATTATCAGGTCATATAGGTAGGG
>NW_009928623.1:110785-151923 GCF_000696875.1 Nestor notabilis
GCATCAACCTAGAAGAATTAGAAATGAGGAGGTTGTAGCACAGGACAAAAAATGTAAGGAAACAGCAAGAAGACTGCTGCTTCCAAAGGCTGTTCCTGTATAAAACAGCTGCGGTACCTCCTCAGGCCCCCTCCACTCACTGAAATGCTGTTTCCAAAGAGGGCTCCAGATAGGAAGACAAAAGCAGTTGCCAGCACAGAGGCTGCTAAACAACGGGTCAACAAGGATGGAGAAGAGGAGCAAACTCCAAAGCAGGGAAGGATCCTACACCAACAAGGAAATTAATCAAAAAGGATCCACAGAGAAAGAAAAAGGCAAGCAAAAAAATTGCCTTAAGGAAAAAAATACCATCCTTCATTAAGAAATATCACAGCTGGCCAGCAGCACTGAGCATCAGGCGGTACCAAAGGCAATATATTATTACTGTTGCGCTTCTGTGAGAATGTCTTTTTTAATAGAATTCACTTATGACACAAACACTTTCCAGACCTGGACTGAATCTCATATATGAACAAAGCAAAGCCTGCCAGATCACCCATAAAACCAGGAGACTTAAAACAAAAATTGCATCACGAGTCAATAAATATGCAAACAAAAAAGCAGTGATAAAAAATCATAACACATCACAAAGCATGCTTTTCCCAAATAAGTTTTAGCTTGATTATTGTTACAATGCTTGTTAACAATGCCTGCTAGCTGGCTGGTAAATGATCTGGAGTACATTCTGTAGAAAATAAGGACATTGTATTCATAGGGGAGCTTATTGCTGCACTAGAGTGCTGAGTTCTTGGCTGAGAAGCAAGATGCAGGATACAGGTAAATGTAGGAAGCATCCTTTCGGGATGGGGCAAGGCAGATTTGCCAAGTCCACCTTCATGGTGTTTTAGAACACTCGCAAATAATAAGCAGGGCTTGGAAGACACACAGAGATTTTGGATCTGACTTGAGAGACTATCAAGCTCCACATGGAAGAAAATATTTCTGTCACCTCAAATATTGAGCTCCTGCCTTTTCCATGCCATGAAACAGAACAGCTGCTGTTTGTTACAAACTGCCTGTTTCAATAGGGAGGTTAATATTTTCCCGTGTGTTTCCATTCCTTCCTTCCTTGCGTTTGAGGCAAATCTCATAGCCAGCATTACAAGCACTGGATTCAGCAGCTTTCTCCTGGATGAATTTGTACTGGTGTTAGCCCTTTTCAGGCATGACTCTGAGAACTGAAATCCCCAAAGAGGTACATTCGGTTCATTCTGCCTCTTAAGACATCTAGTTACTTCAAGCTACAAGCCATCTGAAAGCCCTCGTGGTATTTCAGCTTTCATGCTACTCTGGGAAGGCAGCAATAAACAGAAGTGGATTATTAAAGATGAAACAGCTCTTACAAAGATTTGGGGGTCAGGAACAAGACTGAGACAGGCAAACCCTTGAGAACGTTGCCCAGCTTCCAAGGTGGGGCATAGCACCCAGGAGACCACAGCCATGCAGCTCCCAGCCAGCATGCTGAGCTCATGTGTGTTTGCATCTGCCCACAAGAGCCAGCCCTGGTGAGCAGGGATTAGCAAAGAGCCAGCTACCTCCCAGACAGAACCAGGGCCAGATGCTCCTGCAGCTTCTCACCCAAGCTGGCCAAGGGGATGTTCACCTCCTAGCACCCTGCTGCTGTTCCCAGTAAGGATGTAGCCCTTGGAGCCTGCCATCCTGCAACCAGCACAGCACGCTCCTGTACATCAACAGCTCGCGATAGGGATATCAGGGACACCGCTTGCATGTTGCAGGGTACAGAAGGATAGCTGCTGACCTGGGCTGGGAACAAAATGCTCTAGATGGGGATGGAAGCAGCCTGTGAGGTTAGGGAAGCAGGAATCCCACCTCACCATACAATCCTTCCCACGGATAGGGGTAACCTGCTGTTTTCACAGGTACCCTCTTGAATCTCTGCGGAGCCTTGGCCTTTTCCCTCCTTCTAACTAAGCCAATGAGTTATGCCCCCAAGTTTAAACCCTACCTTCCAATTCTTCCTTTAGCTCCTGATCATTCCCCCCAGGAAGCCAATTGTCTGTGATACTAAGAAGGGATGGCTAAGAGGGGCACTTCACAGAAAGAGCCAATTCAAGGGCAGCAGCAATCAACACAAGACAGGCTGCTAGCAGTGAAACCCGGGAATGACAGCAAGGGAAGGAAGGAAAAAAAAAGGAGAGGGAAAAATGACAGACTGCCACAGATGGAGAAAGGAGAGGGGAGAGACAGGGTGGCTAGTCACAGGAGGGGCTGCTAGAGGAGCTGTGGGGACTCAGCATCTTCGTATCATATGGGAGGAGGGGGAGAAATGGCAGCTTTTATAGACTCAGGCACAGTAGGTGATGATGAGGGGAGACCGGGGGAGAGAAAACTGAAGGGAAAAAGGATAAGCAAAGAGCATGGTTTTGTATCATTAGTGAGGACAGATTTTTGTGCTTGATGAGTGGCAGCACATAAGTGTAAATGGCACCACTGTCTCTGGGGACAGATGGTCACCCATATCCCAGCTCTGTGCATTCCCCGTCCCACCTGAGGGAGTCATTCCCTTCCCCAACCTGCACTGATGCAATGGTCAGGGAGAAGGCTGGAGAAAGAAGGCAAGGATGGGCATCCTTCAGGCAGGAAGGCCGAGCTAAACTCTCCATCCCCACCAGCCAACCTTGAGGTTAAGGCTTGGCAGATGAAAGCTCTTCCAACAACAACACTGCACTCAAACTACAGCTCCCAGACCAGCCAACCCATCCAAATGCCTATTCAGGTCTTCTAGCAGGAGGGCTGCACTGCCATCACACCACCTCTTCACCCACTTCACTGGTCCTTGATGGCAGTCAATAAAGATCAAGCACTCATGCTGATTCTCTCAGATCTATCCTTTGATACCATTGATTACAAGGATTTGTTGAGATGCATGCCAAGCTCAGCAGGGATTTGCAGCATGGTGCTGGAGTAGCTGTTCCTGAACTAGACAAGCTCCACTTATCACTGGCCAGTTTGCTTTAAATCTTCATAATCACACTTCATCTTTTCTTGTACAAGTCCAGCTGCACTGTTACCTACCTTCCTTGCTCATTTCGGCCTCCTTCCCTAGCTGCTGGATACAACTCTGCTGGTTTTATTCCACCTGGAATAACAAACATCTCCCTTGACTAGCCTGTTCCCTCCTGCAAAGCTTTCCCTGAGATGATCTCTTCTCATTTCTGCAGTAAAGTCTAGAGCACCCCTCCAGAGAGGAGAGGCATGTAGAGCACCAAAGCCAGAATCATTCCCTCACTGATGAAGGAGTATGGCTGATGTGGGGCAGCACAAAGCCACAGCCCAAGGATCAGCAGCAACCAAGGGCAGGGCAAACCCAAGCCACCAACCAGATCTGTCCCTTTGAACAGCCAGCCCTGCCTAGTAGCACTTCCCATATGCTTCTCAGCCCTCCTCCTGCTGCCCCCAGCATCAAGAGGCTGCAAACCCTGTTTCAGAGAACACTTCAAACAATCTCCAACGCTCCTGTTCCATGGCAGACAGTGAAGCATAGGAGAGGTGGTGGCATGGAGATGTGCAAGGGGCTTGGGGAAGGGGCTGGCCAAGGTGTGTTGGCATGACCGGAACCAGTGGTTTTGCCAGACCAGGGAAAAGTGAGCACAGGACAGAAGTGCGTGCAAGCTTGAGCCTGGTCCTTCCTACACCTTCACCTTCCAAAGACATTGTGTCTCTAACACTGTAAAGATCTTCCCAGCTTAGAGGCTGACAGTTTGGCAGACTCTTTGCTCCTGTTCTCTCCATAGGTCTGAAAAGGGCCAAGTTTTACATGCAGCCTTTCCTCTAAACCAACCTGGGACCAGCTGCAGGCCATTTACTGCAGAAGAGCTGCACCTCTGTTAACCATTCCTCACCTGAAGCAGCTCCTGTCAAGTATTACACTCAACACAGCAAATTCAGCTGGCTGCAGGCCCTTCCCCATGGGCTGGGGTGGGAAGAGGGTCAAGTCCCCATATAGACAGCTGGTCAATTTGTTAGCTGTTAATTGCATTATTTAATTCACATTATGACAGAACATGCAATTAGAGGTCCAGTCAGAGTATTTTATAGTCTTAAACTCAAAATGAGTATTTCTATTGCCCTTTATTTCTCCAAGAACCCCCTCCGGCTCCCTCTCAATGCCGTGCTCCAGTGTTCACAAAGACTGAACAAGGCAAACTGACCATTTTTCAGAGAGGTAATGGTTCTCATCTCCAAGGCAAAATATATTCCAGTGAATAAACACAATATGCTCCAGAAGGGGTTTTCAGCATTTTTTTTCAGTTCAGCAACACACTTTGTGGAGGGATGGGAAGGTCCCCTGAAGCAGGCACTGCTACCGTGTTCAGCTGAGCACATCCTTTTCCTCTGGCCTGCCACTCAGGCATACCCCGGGTTGACATGAACCACAGCCTGCACTGTGCTATGACAAGGCAAGACCAACCTTCCCAGCGTAGCCTGAAGAGCAATAGCTGGTGCAAATAGGTCTGGTTTTACTAGGTATAGCAGAACAACACTGACTTACATGAGGCAAAGCTGAGACTTCCATCTACTTTCTCCTGCCTGCTACCCCACACCTTCCACATTCATTGACCAGAAATTCAGGGACCATACTAAGATACCTCATCAAAAGCTGTTGCAGTAAGAGTTTTCCTGAAGCATCAGGGCAAGGAACATTAGTAGGTCCTTCATTGCTTTTCACAGAATCATTTCATAGAACAGAATTTCAAACCACAGAATGGTTTGACTTGGAAGGGACCTTAAAAATCATCTAGTTCCAACCCCTCTGCGATGAGCAGGAACACCTTCCACTAGACCAGGTAGAGCAGTACAACATACACACAGCAAAGAAAAAGAATAGCACTCTTCAAAATATTGAAAGGAGGCTGTGGTTTGGCAGTTGGCCCTTCCTCCAGCAGTAGCAATCTATCCTTCAGTAACAGGGAAAATGCTGAGCTTTACATGAAGACAGCAGGGATGCACTAAGAATTTTTTCAGCCTTATTTCTGATTTTGTTATACTCTACAGACATTAAAGCTTCAGACAGTCAGAGCTCTGTTTGTGCTGTTGTCCTGCTTCATTTCCAAACTGTGGTCTTTGACTTCTCACTTTAAAAAAAAAAATCTCCAGACAATAAGGTAACGGGATGGGAGGCAGTCAGATATACTGGCTCAGCATCTGTGCTTAGATACACAGGGCCAGCTTGCAAGCCAGCCAAATTTAGACCTCATCCCTTTATATCTGCCCACTTGCCTGGAACTGCGTACATCTCGTACACCCAACTCATTTGCAAGCATGCAAATCACCTTCAGACTTATCCATCCCTCGTGTGCTACTAATAACAATGCACAAGTTTAAATTCCATTTACACCATGGCTGGCTGTGCAAACGATCCCTCTAAACTTCCCGTAGTAAACCTGCACATCAAACGACCCACACTAATAACACTCCCTTGTCACTAGTTTTGCAAAGGCAGCTTCCTTCCCAGCTACTTATGCACGTCCTGAGCACTACCATGCTCCCCCTAACTGGGAAAAAGGGCTTCTATCCCACGAGAAAAGAAAAATAAAAGCTGGTATTTACAAAACTACCTATTTCCAACGCAGAGTCCAGGCAAATGGTGCGTCTTCCTCTCCTCCACAAAACTAAGTTTGCCCAAGATTTCATTATGGAAACTCTAAAAGGTTCAGGTGGCACCATTTATTTCCAAAACTAAACCTGCTCCCTGCTTTTACCTTTGCCACTCTTCAGAGCACTTAAGGAACGAAATAGCATAGGAATCCTAAAGGCAACCCAGGATGCAAGCCAGCAATCCCTACAGCCTGCTATCCAAAAACTCCCTCTCTAGTAAAGAAGGGAAAATAGGCACCCTCACATATTGACTTTGCCCTCTGAAGGGCAGGGTTAAATTAAGCATGCTGAATTTCCTGCTACAGACGGCAGTGTGTCACTTATCTACAGAGACAGCCTGGATGCCTGGTTTTCAGACTGGTAGAGTTAGATGGGGCGAAGCCCAGCCAGCTTCCCAAGAGGAGAATTAACAGCAAAATTAAGGGGCAGTTCACAAGTGCAGGAAATGTCTGCTTTAAAACACATTGTTAACACAAAAAGGGGAGAAGAGTAGTTGAGGATGGATTGGTCCTGGGTACATGGCAGTGTTGGCCCAATACATTCATTGTCTTCAAATATCGATCAAGTTTATGGACAACTGTCTTATTAAAAGTCACCCTTATTTGCTAATAGCAGATTTCATTCTACTAGTAAGGAGCTTGGCCAAGTGACAGAAAAGCCAGCAGAATCTAGAACAAGCTTGCCCCTTTTAAAACTTGAAAAGCATAAGGCACATGCCCAGAGCAATGCCACCACCACATGTCCCCTGGAGAGCTCTGGATCAGTTCAGTTTCCCATAGAACAGGAGCAACTGTAAAGTTGATTTAGCACATTATGGACTGCAGAGAGATTATATCACCTCTCAGAGAAAAAAAATTCTTTCATGTGTTGGATCTTGGTTATACAGATGTGTCTGTTGGCTGGAAGGATGTCTACATAGATGTGTAATCTATAGAAATCAACCCATTCCTAGGGGCACAGTCACAACATTTGCCTAGTTATCTAGAGCAATACAAAGCTGTCAAGTCCTCAAATAAGTGTCAGACTCTTCACCTGTCTTCTGAGCTGGATTTACAAGGAGAGACATGAGAGATTTGTCTTTACAATGGAGAAGCAGGAATAACATGCATTTTAGTTCTTTCCAGGTATGCACATAAAAGCTGATACTGCTGACCCCAAGAGTGAAAAGTCATGATTCCTAGGCCCTCAAGAATAATGAATGCTGCTTAAAATTCATAAGCAACTCAATTTTTGATGTATTATTCTACCTTCTGGCCACACTTACAAGCTTTTCTTTACTTACTAGAAAGGCAGGAATCTTTCCCCTCCCTCCCCCTTTATTTTTTTATATATACACACAAGTAAATGTACACATATGAAAAGAAAAGTAAACCTCAGAGAATTACAGGAGTTCAAGCCTTAAGACAAACATCAACTAGTAAAAGACTTGCAGTAACCTTGCAGCTGATATTTGCTTATTAATTAACTACATCCAGTTGTTATGAAAACTGCATCCAGGGCTTAAGAGTATACAAGGCAACAGCTTAAGGCAGAAACAAGTACAACATACTATAGAATCTGCACATGAAGTTTCATTCACGTAAAACCAAGTTACCCAAACTGATATTTGACCACCAGGGTGCAATACATAACACACCTATTCAGCCAAATTTTATTAGTGAGCAATGTCAGCCCCCCAGCCATATGCACCACCTGAAAAGCAGTGGGTTTGGCAGCACAGGGTCCCCATGCACCATGGCATCACTTGCTCAGCGTCACCAAGTATCAATTACCAGTCCACACACACATGATTTTCTTTGCTTGTCCAGCATTTGATTCCCCATTCTGCTCCCACCGGTAATGCCAGCACGAAACACCACTATTCCCATTGCCAGCATTCTATACACAGTTGGCTTGTACACAAATCATATCTGCAGCACCAGACAGGGAAGAGGTGGGGAATAAATCTGTGGGTTTTCTCAGTTTCCCATCAATATGCCCAAGGCCAGTCCTGTTTCCTTATGCACCAAGCACATCGACCAATCTGATACACTGCAAGTACAAGTTACAGGAAAGTTACCCCCAGAAACAGGACTTTCAGGATCAAGTACAACGCCAAAGCCCCTACTTGGAGGATCTTTAAAGCGTAGGAGCTACAAGGCAGCTCCTCAGTACATATGAACAGTCAAACTGGCTTCAAGATTTCAGAAGCCACCCTGCTCTACACCCTATAAAACACAATTCCTGGTAGTAAAAATTAAATGCACCTGTAAGCTATCGCACAACTGGGACCTGACCCAATGCTCCTGCATCACTGAAATCAACTGGAAACACAACACTTTGCTGCCTGAGAGCAAAAACAGAAGCACAAGTGGCTAACATACTTCACAAATGTTGGAAGGGGCTGGTATATAACAAAAAGCAAGAAAATGACAGAGCGGTGAACTGCAGAGCTGTGATCTGCAGAGACTACCTCATTACTGCTATAGTTTTAGCATTGATTTTTTTTTAATAGCACACTTCACTTTTGCTCTCACTGTCATGTCAATATTATAGATATGACAGCAAAGGGAGATCTGGGCCTCCTGGAATGGCAAGAATTTCTGTTAAGGAAACGCCCAAAGGACAAACCAAATCTATTGTGTTTGATCCTAGGGATGGATGAAGTGTAAAGTCTTTATGGAACTCCAAGGAGTCAAAGAGCAATGCAGACATCCAAGCACCTCATAATCTTCTCATAATTTGCCAAGTGCATAAGGATCCATTTGTAATGGTGCCATGTGGCATGCCCATTATTGAGTCCCAAGCACTTCATAAATTCATAAGATGAATGCTACACAGTTCTAGAAACATGTTTTCACACTTTTCACCCCATTTCTCCTCCAACCTAAACTTGAAATCCTAACTGACATGGAGGTTAGGTTTTATAAAAGGAAAAGTCCCACAACAATCTTACAGCCTCTCTCATAACCGTATCTCAAATATTGACCCCGTTAGCATTGTAGCTGTAACAGCCCCATGATCTACAACTCAGAGTGGTCAAACCTTCTGCCTGTTAATCAAAATAGAGATCAGCCTCAACAAACTGCTTGGCAGATTGCTTACATGCTGCATCATGCCAGACTCCTTTTGGATAAGCACACTTAGCAGGAGCCAAGCCAGGCTCCAGGTGTGCAATGTACTGCATACACAGCAGTTACCTGGATCTAAGAAGGTTAATCAGGATTTTTAAAACAATCTGCTCCTCAATAAATTAGGGCAATTCAAGCATTCATTTGCACTGTATCTAAAGCCACCCCAGAAATATGTTATCACCTAACTTTAAAGTATCAGACTGCTTTTCACCACACAGCACCATGGTAAAAAGCACAGTTAAATACTCCCTTTGAGGACAAACACCACAAGGTTCACATGGGACATAGTCCCTACCTTAAAAGGGACTTAGAGTCTACAATTTTTGCAGAAACAGCATTACACATTTATACGCTCATATGCATCCAAGAGTGATTCTAAAGCAGGGATGTAAGTGGTTCTTTCTCCTCGTACTGCACTGCAGCAAAAGAATATAGCAGTTGTTTAATAGCACATAACAGAATTGCAGGACTGCTCATGGAAGGAAAAATAATCTTCAGGGGAGGGGGATTTAAGTAGGTAGAATGCAATTACCTAAATTGAAATGCAGTGGTTAATGACCTTGTGCTTACAAAAATTGCTACATAGTCCTTAACGATCAGAGCTTCCATTTTAAGTCTCATTGACAGTACTTCCATAACAATGATTATGAAACTCTGTCCTAGTAGAAAGTCAATGAGAAGGATTAACAGGCTTTTAATTAATGCACCATCTTTTTTGCTGAATCTTCAGGAAAGGACAGGCATTGCCCTGAGACAGTGACTCAGCCCCTGCTTTAGATGGTGCATTAAGAAACCAAATAGCTCAATATAACAAAGATTAAAAACTTGAGTCAGGAGAGAAAAGGAAAAAACCAAAAAAAATCAAACTAAACCAAACAGCCAGCTGTGTAAATTCTTAGAAGACTTTCATAGAAGCATCCCTTACAAAGGGGGTTCCTTCCCAGCCAGGAACAAGACCACAGTAAGTGTTCTGACACCAGGCTATGAAAAAAAGTTATGGGAACTGCTTACTCCACGATCCACTCAAAATCAGAAAAACATAGAATCAATTGGGTTGGAAAAGACCTTTAAGATCAAGTCAAAGCTTCACCCCAGAACTGCCAAGGCTGACTCTAAACCATGTCACTAAGGGCCTCATCCACAGTTTTTTAACACTTCAGAGACAGTGATTTCACCACCACCCTGGGCAGCCTGTTCCAATGCCTGATCACCCTTTCAAGTAGAGAAATTTTACCTAAACCTCCCCCAGAGCAGCTTGAGGCCATTTCCTCTCATCCTATCACTTGTTACTTGGGATAAGAGACCAGACACCTCCTTACTCCATCCTCCTTTCAGGTAGTTGTAGAGAGCGAGAAGGTCCCACCAAGGCCTTCTCATGGAGCATTGCTTGGCAAGCTCCTCTGCCAGCTTCTTCAGCACTCTTGGGTGGAACTCATCCTTGAGCACCTTCTTGATGACCACTGCCTGAGCTTACCTTTTAAGCTTGCTGGGCTTCTGGGCCCTTCCTGCACAGATTACCATGATATGCTCTGGTCACTGCACTCCCAGGGCAGAGTTTTGTCCATTCAGAGGTGGTGGTCATCACTCCTAGCTCCTGGACAAGCCCTGGCAAGGGCTTGGGGCTACCTTCCTGGCTCTTGCCGCTCTGGAACGAGACTTCTGGACACTGCTTTCCCAACACTCTGGTGCTGAAGGCATCTGCTCCGAAGCTACACATCTCCTAACTTGACACAGCTGAGCTGAAATCACACGTCTGAAACAACCCTTTCAAAAGGTTTCCAGCATCCCCACCATTGCCCTTCACCCTCTGGTATCACACGTAGCCAGGTGTAATACCATTAACAGGTGATTGAATGAGGTTTTTTCCTTCTTTCTATAGTTTCTGCTATGAAAAGGTCCTTTTCAGAGTCAAACACCACACATTTTTGAAGATTAAAACAAAAATAACTTTTAAACACTAAAATGCCCATATAGTGCTCAACTCTGAATAACATATCTCCAACAACTTAAAGCAAACTCCCTGCTATGTACCAAATTGGAGGGAATGTTTTGACTGACTTTTTAGCCAGGAAGACAGATGAGCTCTTCTCTTCTTCCCCTATTCAAGAGCAAATCATCATTCCAAACCCAGGCCATCACTGTTCTCTTATTTTCCGAATCCAGCCTTTTCATTGAGACACAAATCTCTCATGCTTTATATTGAGTCCACCACATGCTGGGATGAGATTCCTGGGCCATGATAACTAGTGCAGACACACAGCGATTGAAAAGCAATGTATAATTCAATGTGATGTTTTTAAACTTTAAGGAGCAGCTAGTAGAAAGGAAAGCAGAAACCCTAAACGTCCAATAAGTTCTCAGACATAAATTGTGTTCAAGACTACAACACCTTTATAAGGGCTTCTGAACTTTAAGACAATTGCTCAGAGTTCTTTTCCTACATTTGAAATTGAAACAAGTGTTCAACCATCTGAGGTCATTTGTTATTGCTGACAGCACCTTGAGACTTCACCCAGGGTTGGGCTTTTGAGACTGAAAAGGCTCTTGGAAACATTTTGCAAGTCTCTGCTGTGTGCCCAGACACTCAGATATATTCTATAAGCCAATGCATCAAGTCTGTAACAAGCAACCTCATAGATAATACCCACCTAACTAGGAACCAAGAAACTTCTAGGGAAAAAGTGCTATCACTTGATATTTCTGGCCAGAAGAAAAGGTTCAAGTAAAACTCCAAACCAACCTTTCTGGTAATTCATCTTCGCCACTTCCTCCCCACCATGCAGAGTCCCACAGTCCAAAGAACAATAAATTCCCTCCACCTGTTTTTTATATTGCATCAGGTTGAAGAGCCACAGAAGCCTTCGCTTCCTGGCAGCCTCAGTGCTGAGTTGTGCAGGTGATCATCATTTGCACTGATGGGTTGCAGGGGCCTCCTTGCAATCAATGCACTGAGTGTGAACAGTGACACATGTGTGTGATTGCTGACCTCCTGTGCAAAGGAAGGACATGCTCATGTTCCAGAGATCTCCCCCAGGGCATATGGGGCTCAGAATCAAACTTGGAACAGATTCTGCCATTTGTTCCTGGCCTGGCATCATGCAAGACATGGGTAGGACAGTGACTTGTCCTAGATGAAAAGGCAAGGGGTCACCTAGGTATCCTTGCAATCAAGGTCTAGGAGCAGTGGTTCCCTCACCGAGGGCAAGATGAGCTCGCACCAAAGCCTCTACACTCAGAGGGAGGAGACACCTCTGCCATCGGTGGCAGCCTACTTTTCAGGCACCAACTCCTGGCTAGCAACTCACGCTCTGTCCCAGGGCAGAGGTGAAAATGAAGCCAGGAACAGGGAGAACAGGCCTTTCTCAAATGCCTCGCTTCCCCCGTGCCCTCACCCAGCCCCCTGTGACTGGGGCTGTCAGAAACTCCCTCTGAAGTCCCCTCTTTCATAATCAGCTACTTTTGACCACACACTAAACCAGCTGAGGTTCTGCTTAAACACAAGCAAGGAACAAATCAGGTCATTAAACATGTAGGAAATGTCATTTCTTACCTGCCAGGTGGCCTAGGAGGGCACAGAGAGGGAGGGATGGGGTGGAAGGGAGCAAAACAAGGGGCAGCTTGGAAAGGATATGGGTTGCACACCATTTTGATGCACCAGTTCCGTGGGCTGGTGGTCTGCTTCAAGCAGAAGAAGACAACCGGGGCCAAGTCGGGGTAGGGAACATCAGGGTCCGGTGGGGATGTGACTTCTTCGTCCTCACCCAGCTCCGGGGAGGATGGTGGCTGCTCTGGTAGCGTTTGCTGCTCCAAGACCCCCAGATCCATGGGCTCCAGTGGGCAGATGGCAGAGGCGTGAGGGGGCTGTGGGCCTGCAGGCCACGTGGAGGGAGGCTGCGGGACGTACTCTGCCATGCCAGCCACAAGTGAGAACTCCTGGAAAGGATGGGAGAAAGAGAAACAAAACCCACATGAGGAGTCAGCAGCAAGAGCACAGCACAGTGAGCTCAGAACAGGGCAGGGGCTGCAGGACTGTTGGCTCTGACAAATGATAAATCACTCTTTAAATCATCCCTGTAGCCCCTGAGACACCTTGGCATGGTGCTGCACCATCTCAGGTGATAGTGCCAACCTTTTTTGAGCCAGCCTGAGCACCTTAATGGATCTCTTTGCTTTGGAGTGGCACGGGTCCATCCTGACACAACACAGCCACCCTGGCCTCGCAGTCCCTCACACAGTCCTGCCAACTCCAGGTTCAGCTCTGTTGGTCCAAGCATGGTCTCTCCCATACAGGCACACGCTGGTCCAGCCTTGTGGCATGTCAATCATTGCATAGGCTCCTTCAGACTGACACCAGCAAATACATGTCAAATCCATACAGAACAGTCACTCATTCAAACAGGGAGTTGTAATGAAAGCTAGAAGTCAGCTTAAATATTAAGCACCCTTTACTGGATCATGTGGAGCTATCCCATGCCAGGGCAGAGGAAGCACCTTGAAGACAGGTTGCAAAAGTTATTCCACTAAGCAGAATGGTCAAGAGAGTGCAGGTGGGCACAGAAAGAATAGAACAGGTCTCACCACGCTTTTGCTGAAGAACATCATTTTACTGGCTGGGTGCACTTAATGGTGGCCTTGTGCTGGGAAAAGGGAAAGCCAAGTTGTCCATTAAGTAACACAGTGGAAGTGCTGTTTAATGCTTGTCAAAGTGAAGGGAATGAAATTAACTCCAAGGCCTGGTTTTGGAGGGTGCTACAGTGACACTCTTAGGAAAGAGATCTTGCCCAAGGACTGCTCAACAGTCACCCAGTGAGCACTTTCTTCCTTTCACCCTGTTGGCATGCTCAAGTGTCTGGAATGTCTGTGCTACAAGGTTTAAAAGGAGCACAAGAGCCCTAAGACACAACACAATACAGAAAGGCACAATCAGCATCAGGAAAGGATGTGTCTGTCCATGGCACAGACCTTGTCTCCTTGTGTCCTGGATGTAGGTTACCCTCCCAGATACTTGTTCCCTTCACTTCAGGATCACGCAGCCCACACACACCTCTGCTGACACTGCTCTGCCTTGGCATGCTCCAGCCCTGATGATAGAATCATATAATCAGGTCTTTAAGGGACCTTAAAGCTCATCCAGTTCCAACCCCCTGCCATGCGCAGGGACACCTTCCACTAGACCAGATTACTCCAAGTCCCATCCAACCTGGCCTTGAACACTGCCAGGGATGGGGCAGTCACAGCTTCTCTGGGCACCCTGTGCCAGGACCTCACCACCCTCACAGAGAAGACAGTTTCAGCCCAAGGCCCCCCACACAGTGCCAAATCCATGATTTCCAGTGCTCTTCACAACACTTATCTGCTAGATCCAGGCAACCTTTCCACCTTGTACTGCAGTGCCACATCACCCCTGATTAAGGCCTGGTGAACTCTGCCTGCTCTGTCAGCCCCCTGCTTCCAGCATGCACTTTGATCCAAAGCTTTGCTTGTTCTTCAAGGCTTGGTATTTGTCAGAACAAAGAGCAGCAAGTGCAGAGGTTTAGAAAGCAGACATAGGGTCCCTTAGAGGATAGCACAGAGACTCTTGGAATTCATTACCCCAAAGGCCTGCAGCTATTGGAAAGAAACAGGTATTCTGTCTCCTAACTGGTTTTTAGACGCTGCTCATAATCTTTTAACCCCTGTGACAGAAGTGGCAAGCACATCCTTCCTACCATCCAGCACCTCTGTTCTCACTTTCACCAGGTTTTCAATTCTGAGCACCCATGCAAGTCCTTGTACCACCTTTTCCATCTGTTATTCCCACTTGTTCCCCATTGCCTCCTCTGAGCTGGCTCCCTTGCAGGCTGTTATCATGCAGTGGCTGAGCCAAGCTTCTTTTCCATTAACAACACAGAGGAGAAAGGTTAGCAGGGACAGGCAGGAGGAATGACTTATTACTGTATTCAGAGCATCCACACTGATGAGGGCATGACAATTCCAAACCACCATGTACAAAGATTCGTAATTAACAATACAACTGAGCAAAGGAATGAGAGAAGCAACCTCATCAGCATTTCCCTGCCTTCCCTCCAAGCCAATGTTCAGGGCCTCTTTGCCATCTCACCACTGCCAGATGCAGCTGGGAATTTGGGATGCAGCTCTGCCCATGTCAAACACACATGCACAAATCAGACAGTGGCTACATCATGGGCAGTTTATCACTCCCATTTGTGAGTGACTCATTAGAGGTCATATGGATACAGAGCCAGATGAATCCCTTTGGAAGTCCTGGAGCTACATACAGCCCTTGAATGACAGCTGCCCCACTGGAGATGGAGTAATACTCTCTCCCTTCCTGAGATTAAAGACTGCTCTGCCACCCAAACCAGCCTCCAGGCTGTGATCAGGGTGTATTTCCTACATTGAGCAGGATTAACATGCTGTGTCAAAACAAGGAGAGAGGAAACCCAAGCAGTGGGGCACTTCCAAGTTTTTCACAAAGAGTCAGTCCTCCTGTGTCACCTTTAAAGGGGAAGAGAGTGGTTTTCCTGCCAGAGACAGATCCAGTGTCCTGACCACTACCAGTTCAGCTGTGGAAGTTGGAATCAGGTAATTTTGGTATTTTGGACAGGCTGCAACTCCTGCAATGCTGACATTTTCTCTGGGATTGCGGTTACTCGCCTTCCCATGAGGCAGCATCACTGTGTATCTCAATTGGAGTGAGCTTGCTACATTATTTCAACCCAGGAGGGGCCCTACTTAAATGAGCAAGAGGAATGAGTTTGGCATGTGCACACATCTGTACATACAGAAAAACATGCATCAATGGAAGGGTTTCCAATGCAAATAAAAGTGATAGTAAGACCAGACAGGATTCTAAGGCTCCAAAACTCACCTTCAGGATGACTCTAATCTCCCCTTTACACAGTGCTGCTTACTGCGACAAGGGCAATACAAGAGGGCAATGAGATGTTACAGGGTGGCCAGATGCACGGTTCTTCCCGCTCAACGTTTTGCTCAGGCAAGCCTGGTGGTGGTAGGCCAGAGAACCAGTGAAAATCAAATCCTCCCTACCCTGACTTCTCTTTTTCTTGCCAAATGCCCCCCATATACAAAAAAACCATTCCCCTGCAAAAGTCTCGTACTGCTGGAGGAGTGATGATACTCTCGCTGCACATCCCTCCCAGGGGAAGGAAAGGTATTTGTGGGCTGGCAGCTCCTCCTGTTTCTCTCCCTGCACCAAAGCCTTCCCTGGAGCCAGACCTCAAGTTTGCACTCCTCCTCCCACCATCCGTCCCCAAAGGCCATTTATAACCACCACCATCCCAAGCTGAGCCCCCGCTGGTCCTGCATCCAGGACACGTGTGCTGGCAGGCAGCTCATTGACTTGGCAGGCACGGGAGAAGCTGCCAGCCTTTGGCTCACCCCTTCCCTGCTTTGGAGACAGCACCTGGTCCTGATGGACTCTGCTGGCAAAGAAGGGTGGAGGGTGCTCTGAAACAGCAAGAGAAGCAGTAGACTTAATGAGCAGGAGAGATTGGTTGGGAGAAAAAAGAGGAAATGTCAGAAGTCAGGAAGAGTGCTTCAGATTGGGGGTGTCTGTCCCCAGAGGCCGATGTCACCTCCTGGCGTGCATTGCCCAGAGAGGTCTCTGCTCAGACACGCTCTCCTCCAGGGCGGCAACTGGCATCCAAGGACTGCTAATGCCACAATTGACCAAATTGCCATGACCAAGCCAGCCAAAGGTGTCCTGCAGTCATCTCACCCCACAAAAAGCACTCTTCTGGCTCCTTACCTCCTCTCCTTAGCAGGGGTTTGGGCAGAAAGGGGCTGCCAGAGACTGCGGGTGAGGGAGGGCTGAAGGGACCTTTGCAGTGCTCATGCAGTTCTTTCCTGAAAACCTCTAGGGTGCAGACAGGATAGGGGAGACTGCTGCATCTTGCCAGTGAAGAGCCTTTTGCAGCCAGGCAGATGAGGGTAATACCAGAGAGAGGTCCCCAGATCACCACCCCAGTGCTGGAGGCTATCCACCCAGAGCCCAGCGGAATGTCCACCCCTTCCAAGTGGGTGCATCTGCAGAGTCCACCTTTCCCACCACCATCCTTAACCCCTTATCCTTTGCCAGCCCACCTTCATCCCCACACACTGCTGATATGGACAATACCAGGGTCTGCAGCCGACATGAAAGTGCAGAGTACATTTTCTTTAAAAGCAGCCATATACGACACCTCCCATCCGGAGGGGACACAAGTCCTTTACAGACCATCCATCATGATCAGTCACTTGTTACTCAGAAGCAGCAGTCACTCTGTCCTGCTAACACTCCACAGCATCCTTGCAGAAGAGGGACAGAAATGACATCCTCCAGCTGGCATCACAGGAGAGGGTGAGACAGCCACGTCAATCAGAGAAGCACCTGCAGCACATGTACTTATTTATCTTCTCCAAACAGAAAGTTGGGGCTGCTCAGCCTGGAGAAGAGAAGCTGCATGGAGATCTCAGCAGCCTTTCAATATCTGAAGGGGGCCTACAAGGATGCCGAAGAGAGATTCTTCATCAGGGACTGTAACAATAGGACAAGGAGGAATGGGTTTAAACTTAAACAGGGGAAGTTCAGGTTAGACATAAGGAAGAAGCTCTTTACTGTGAGGGTGGTGAGGCACTGGAACAGGTTGCCCAGAGAAGTTGTGAATGCTCCATCCCTGGCAGTGTTCAAGGCCAGGTCGGACAGATCCTTGGGTGACATGGTCTAGTGTGAAGAGTCCCTGCCCATGGCAGGGGGTTGGAACTTGATGATCTTAAGGTCCTTTCCAACCCAAATCATTCTATGATTCTATGATCTACCCAAAAGTTGATGAGCATCTCAGGGCACAGTTCTTGTGGCCAGCTTCACACAAACCCAGACTTATGTTAGGATGTGTCTGTGTGGCATACTGATGAAGGGGTGCGGGTGACCCTATTCGGTAACTGTGTGTGCACGTGTGCCTCCCGGGGTGGTCCATTGTACACAGTTGTGAGCCCATGTTTGTTTGTTTGTTGCTATAATTGGCAAGCGCCAGTTGTGTGTTCTCTCTGATGCGTGCATCTGGCTGTGGGGATGCGTTAGTCACACAGGTTTCACATTCTGAGCATTTGCAGCGGTACAACATAATTAGTGGTACACGGCTTCCCTCTGTGTTTATGTTCATCTGGCACTGGCCTGTTTCTCTGCTTGTTCGTATAAGGCAGCGCCTGTTCTCATCTGCCTGTGTGTGCATGGAGGTGTATGAGTATCAATCAGTAAGGAACAGGGTCACTTTTATTGGCAGCTGATTTGAAAAAGGAATTTTCACATCTCCATCGTATCAGCACCTCCTAATCCAACAGAACATAGTAGAACCCAGCAGAAAGCATTTCAAATGGCACCCAAACCCATTGCTCACAGGTATCAGCATGCCCATGTGCCCCTGGAACACACCATCCCTGACCTGCACCACAGCCAGGGTCTCTTGGTTGCCCTGCCTGGTCAAATGGGCACAACCTGTTGCCTTTCAGCTGCATGGTAGGTGATTGCTGTGCCTTATCTGCACACATGTTATTAACCTCTGACAGATTTGCTCAAGAGCACAGCAAAGAAGGGACCTGCTTACGTTGCTAAGAAGCCTTTGGCCAAACCTGATGGAGATGTTGTGGAGACCAGTAAAGATGTTGGTGGAGAGATGGGGAAAGGGTTAAATGGTGAGAGAAGAAAAGGCACAGGAGGAACATGGTCACTTTGGATTGAGGAGGTGCAAAGATAAAGGAAGTGTCCTGGTGGAAAAACATTACCTGGCCTTAACTACGTGGGGCATTTGTGACCAAGACATTAGTGCTGTTGAAGAAGTCAGCCTCATCCCATTGCTCCTAAGAGAATATACATACTTACTTTCAACAAAACAGTTTCTTTTTTGATGTCCCAAATAAACAGGCACCCAAAAAATCTCCTTTTGGAGGAGACTTCCCACTTTAACAGACCCACCTATGGGCAGATTCTGCTCCAGAGCCAGCGTTTTCCCTTTCCAGCCTGCCCCCTCTGTCCCTGCATACCTCTTTGGTCTGCACTGCTCACAGCCATTCCTCCTCAGGCACGCAGGCACCTTTCATGAGTGGATTCTGTCATGTCCTGTCACTTAAACCACCGCTTAGCAAAGTTACACATCTTTAGCGCTTAATCCTTTCTCATAAATTAATCTCCCTAGCCCCGTTCCGTGCACATCCTCGCTGAAAGCCACCTCTCGCCTATCAATGCTCTGCTGATAATGATGTGCCAAGTGCCGCCTTCTGCCGCCTGGGCCGGCCACAGAGCTAGGCTGCCATCCTGATGTCTCTGTTGCTGGCCCTGTCACGCTGCAAGCCCGTGTCTGATATGCCATCTCCCATCACACCTCGGTCTCATGGTGTTTGCTATCCCCTCCTTACCCCTCCCCAGGCCCCCAGACCACGTGTCTGAGATGACACTGCTCCCAGATGCATTAGCTTGCATTTTTCCTGGGATGAATCTCATTATGTTATTTTCTGCCCATCTTTCTGACCTCGCTAGCTCCCTTTGTGTTGTTTTTCTGCATCCCCACTGGCAAGCAAAAACCTGTTTTATCATCATCTGAGAAAGTCATTAACATGCTGCTTACTCCCTCCTCCAGACCAGCAATGAAGACGTCAACTAAGACGGGTCTGATGGGGATGATGAAGAAGATAGTGGTCTCATAGGCTCCCAGCAATGATGGCTTTAGAGCTGCCCTCACACCCTCAGCCATTAAGCCAGAATATGAAGTGCTTGCAGGAGAGGCAAAACATGCAAATACCTCGATTGTGCCTCTTGGAGAAGCCCATGCTGGGGAACGGAGCTGCAGCTCCTGCCCACCACAAGGGCAGATGATGCCTAGTGCTGCAACTGCCAGTGTTGTGCCTGCACTGGGAGTGGGTGGAAAAGGACAGCCTGGGGCTGTGGCCAGGCTGATCGCTCCCACCTGGGCTAAGCCAGCAGTGAGAAGTTCTGCCCTTTCACACCATCCATCCTGGATTAACCTCTCTGCCCATTTTCTCCTGGTCCAAGCACCCAGCCTGACCCAGTGTCCCTTCACAATCTGTTGCAGTGAGCAGGTGTAGGAAAAGAGCGGCATACAAGAAGTGGTGAGACCCCCTGTTTCCCAGCACAGCACCGGATGCAACCTTCTACCCCTGCACAAGCATCCCTACCCACCTCCAGACTTTGTCGCAACCCACATCACCGCCCACATCTGGAGAGAAGATTTCCTGGTGTGGAAAGGGAGGTGGGGAGAAGCGACGGAGAAGGAGCACATCTAAAATGAACACACTGCTAAGTGGTATAGGGAGCATCATGAGTTGTATCTTACACCTCACTGCTCCTTGAAAAATTACTGCACACGCCTCCCCAATCCCCCTCCACCAAAGGGGATAATCTGCATAAACCCAGATGCATTTTTGGAGCAAACTAACTTTGGCAGAAACAAAAACAGGAAAGGAGCTGAAGCTTTGTGGAGTGTGATGATGCCCCAGGCTCTGCCTCTAGACAGGAGAGGAAACATGGGAGAGAAATGAAGCTATGAAGATGGGAATCATCTAGAAGCAGAGAAGAAACAATGCTGGTAGCTCTCCTGCAGAGGCCTACAGGCTGTTCAATCTCAGGTCAGTAGTTAGACAAGGACCTTGAGATGGCTTCCTTCATCCCACGTAATTTGACTATGTGACACTGCTACTTATTTATATAAGCCTGAAAAGTCCCCTTCTCTCCCCAGTGCCACCAGGGAAAACAACCCCAAATTGAAGCTTGGATGGTTGCTTGAATAGAAATCATGGAAAAGCAGAAAAGACGCTGATGCAAACGAGTCTGACCACAGATCTGAAATGGAACCCTATACTCCAAGTCCAATCCCTCCCCATAGTTGACAACCTTGCAAAGAAACTCAATCCAAAAGAGTCCTTAAACAGTTACCCTACCCCCACCTCCCACTACCTTCACTGGTAAACTTAGAGTAGCTCTAAATGCAAAATAAGAACAAAATGCCCAAGGAAGAGAAGCAATTGAGGGCATCAGCACTGCTGAATGTCTCCGCTCTGGGAGGAGATGCGAGCTGATGCTGGGCACACTGCACACGCACACACTGCAGCAGCAGGAACAGGATCCCATCTGTCCTTGCCAGTCTGACCTTAAGAAAATCCTAACCTCCATCCTGGAAAGCCATTTAATTGAGCCCATCAGCAAGACACACTAACCCAACACCTAAGTGCTTATTACCACAAATCCAACCCGTGCTCTCTGTACATCCCTGTTTATCCAGCCACGGCCAAACTCTGACATTTCAGAGAAAGGAAA
Organism: Nestor notabilis; assembly: GCF_000696875.1. Classification (NCBI taxonomy): domain Eukaryota; kingdom Metazoa; phylum Chordata; class Aves; order Psittaciformes; family Psittacidae; genus Nestor; species Nestor notabilis. Next base: position 131,885 of record NW_009928623.1, read on the forward strand.
TAAAAAACTTCCTCCCCCCCACATGATCACACCACACAAATACTTTCAGCATCCACATCACAGCAGCAAAATCCTGGGCACTCACCACTTTGCCAGCCACCAACAGCACAGGTCAGGAGCTCTCCTCCATCCTGTTCAACCACGCAGAGACACCACCAAGCTCCGTAGGTTTAACATGGGAATGTCCCTTGCTAGCCCTCCCCAGGGTGCCCCATCAAGCTTTACGTCGAGGGACAATGGAGTAGGATGTGTTACCTGCACTGCAGATGATGGTAATGTCAGAAGCAGAGACCAGCTGCCTTTTTTATTTGTGATACAGACACACACTTGATAAGAGGGGAACAACCTTTCCTTTCGGATGCACCCCTCCAATCCTGCCTTGGTGACACGGAGACCGGGTTTGCTGTGCTGCACGCTGCGGGTGCTGGGAAACACAAGCCACTGCAGAAAACACCAACAAGCGGCATTTCACACCAAGAGCCCACAGCACGTCCACTCGCCCACAGGCTGCAAGGACTGGTATCAACCTGCAAAGCCCCTGAAGACTGAGCCTGGCTTTGCCAAGAGCACCCATCCATCCTGCACCACCACATCAGCACACACCTCTGGTCCAAGGCAAGTGTCAAGGCATTTTCTGAGATCTCCTCATTACAATTAGTCCCTGATCACTGGGCTGATTGCTCCTCAGGGCACACCGCACTGCTTCAAACACGGTGGCCTGACAAGTACAGGGAGTTTATTACCAAGCTAGTGAGGTGATTTATGCAGTCTGAGTTATGATTAGAGGGCTTAAATAAATTTTGTATCAGTATAAGACATTTTTCAAGCCACGACGTGTTTTGTAAGAGCTCCAAGCTATGCATTTCAGACACAGACAAGTGAACTAAATAAGCTGATTATATTAGGTCATTATAAACAACTATGCACATCTGCATAACCAGGAAGAAACCTTTACTTTCCAATAACTGGCTACGGTTTTGTAGCTCTTGAATCAGCCCTGTGTTATCCCATCTTACAGACTGAAAAAAATACAGCTAAGAAATGGTACTACCTGATCTTGCAGCTCCACCTGTGCCACTGGATTTCTGAGCTCACCATGGACCCAGCAGTTTTAGCAAGGTTCTGTGCAAGTGCAGCCATTCACCTGCTTGCTTGAATTTGCAGGATTAGGACTTTGATTTAATAAAAGATCTGATTTATTTTAAATCAGTGGCCAGGTCTTTTAAAGATTCCCAATACTCTGTGTGCATTTCATGAGTTTTCAGCTGCAGATACTTGTTCTCTTTGAGAAAAATTAATAAAAATTGGTTTCAACATTTTTTTGTTCCCTGGCAAAAAAGCTGACCAGGCATATGTCTTCTTTGCAGCAGAGCCTGGAATTGCAGGCTTTTCCCAAAACCAAAGGTGGCTAGGGCTCAGCCTAAGCCACCCAGCTCTGGGATATCTCCCTGGTGTACTTTGCTGTGGGTGGGACAGGGCAGAGCTGTAACATTAATTTGGGCTGTAAGTTAAGACCATGTCCCACTGAGCATGGATGTGTGGGTTCTCCAAAACCAGATCAGGCAGCAGTAACACAGCTAGGCATGAAGTTAGTTGGTGGAAGGAAGAAGGAAGGAAGGAAGCAAGTAAGGAAGCAAGCAAGCTAGCCCAGGACTAGAGAAGAAGCACGAGCTGCAACCTGGAGTGCAGGTACACGGTGGCACCTTCAAGGATGCCTAGGGCTGGACCAGTGAGGAAGATGATGCTCATGGTGGTGCAAAGGTGGGGACACAGGAAAGCTCACCCAGCACTACAGGCGCATTCTGATAGACCCCAAGCAGCCTAACTGGTCTTCCCATATCCCAACCAAGGCAGGCCACTGTGCCAACCCAGAAACACACAGGCAAGCAGTGAGCTCCTCATGAATCAGCATCCTCCTCCCATGATGCTTACCCTTGCTCCCTTGATGGCTGTATCTGTGCTGGCCCTGCTCCAGCCAAGTCCACTGCCTGACAATGCTCCTGAGACAGCAACAAGGGGAGATTGTGTAAGAGAAAACACAAGGTGGGTTGGCACAACCCCCCCCTCTGTGACAGGCACTGTCAGATTGATCCAGGCTTCACAAGGCAAACCCCTTGGACGGGGCGAATCAAAGCTTCCTCCTTATCCCCCTGACTTTCCTCTGAGATATTCACCACCAGGTCTTCTGGCAAGAATGTGTGCATCTGCTGGTGCATTGAGTTGGCCAGTTCTTAGACACGTGCTTTCCGGTGAGATCTTCAGGAAAACTGCTTTTCCCCACCTTCCTACTACAGCCAGGGCCAAGGCTTTCCCAGAGAGGTACTGCACCCTCATGCAGCCAGCAGTGAGCAGGGAATCCAGCATGATGACCAGCTTCCATCCCTGCCTGCCTCCAGCCTCTCCTGGGGAGAGGACTGTGGCACCAATTAGGCATGCAATACTGCCCTTCTGAAGAAGCTCACATTCAATGCCAATGACATGAAACTATTATGTTGTTTAATGGAGAGATAAATAAACTCTCTCAGTCCATCCTCACAACCTGAGGCTGTGCTCCCGCTCAGACCCGAGTAATGGGGGGGACTGATGTCCAGAAGATGTCTTTAAAATATAAAGGGGGAGGGGGGCAGGAACAGGGCTCTTGAATTCCCTTTCCAGTGCTTTGAATTAAAAGTTTCTTTGCAGGTAAGCTGTTGAGAAAATAACGAGCTTGGGCATTTTCTTCCATCAATAGAGAAGTTTACATGTTGGGAGTGAAAACATCGAGGGATGAGGGGGGTGGAGGGTCAGCAGACCCCTACCTGCTTCTGAGATAATAAATCCTCAGCCACTACCCCAAATTTATGATCAAGAGCTCTACAATAGCACACAGAAACAACTCACAATTAACATAGCAGTCTTCTAAGCGACAGAGATACAGAACCATTAGCAACCCCCAGATCAATGAGAAAAACGTTTCCCATTATCAGATAGAAAATGCAGAGGAAGTTCTGCTTTTTGGTGTTTACCATTTTCCCTTTGTAATAATTTGCAGGGACATGATGCATGTTGGTTTTTAATTCTGTTGTGTTTGGGATTTTTTTAAGCCCCCAATACTTTTCATACAGCTGCTGTTACCAAGAATCAAAAGGTATCTATCAAGAGTGTTACGAAAACCAGTCCTGGCAGCTAATATGCCAGATAATTGCCAGCTAATATGCCAGATAATTGCCAGCCAACAATGTCTAACATTATTTCTGGTTCTCTTCTTTTTTGATTCTTCTCTTTCTCTCCCACTGACTCCAGCCAGTAGCTTCCAGTGATGTACAGAAGATGAGGCATTTGCTATATTAAAGTACATCCTATTCCCTGTCCCTTTTCAGGCACTTTGGATGTTGCACACGCAATGGAAATGCAATAATAATCATAAACAAGACAATTTATGCAACCTACATTCAAGACCTAACTCTTGTTTTGCAAAGAACAAAATACCGCAGACCCAAGAAGCCCCTAAACAGTCAGATGGTTTTAAGAAAAGTTATATATATACAAGTCTCAGACAGTTACCTCTCCAGGGAGGAGATTTTGTAACCCTTCCTCTTTCTCACCATCCCTCCCCATCATAACAGTACAAACTAAGCACCAGGCTAAATTTGAAAATCCTGGGATTATTCACACTCCTTGTATCATTTATAGTCATGTATAAAGAGCTGCTGAATATGTGTGAGAAACCCATTCCCTGCTGCAGTCGCTCATGGACATGAACTGCTGGACACACAGTCCCCTTTCCACCACCACCACTGCCCAAAGCACACACCAGAATCAATTATTGCTACTTGTTGGGTAAACAGAGGCAGTCTCACATACATGGGCACCGCACAGGGACATACATGTACAGCTAGACATGCAGAGAGAAATAACTTTCCTTTCCGGAAAGAGAATTATTAACATTACAGACATGTCTACCTTCAGCCTGTACTTCTGCCAGAGATGAAACAGGTACGAAACGAAACAGGAATGATGCAGGTACACGGGTGGGCACAAGTTTTCTACGAAAAGGACAGGAAAACCAAGCGAAACGAGACAGACATAAGGTTAGCCAGGTGTGCATGCGTCGTCTCACCTACCTTTGCATGGAAAAGAAATCTCCAAGGGAGAAGTGTCCAAGTCAGAGAAGCAAAATAAAATAATAATGAAGATGCTTTGAAAAAATTCCCCCACCAAGAGAGAAAAAGAAAGCCCCTTCCCTCCCCCTCCCACCCCCCCTCACACACACACACACACACACACACACAAACACACACCTCAGCACCCAGGGGGGGGAAACCGGGAGAAAAAAAGATCAGGATCAGCTGAGTGACAGGGAGCAAAGAACCTGCAGGCGAGAAGCGGGGAGTTGTGTTAGATCCGTGGCTGCAAGGACTGAGCGTGTGCAGGAAGGAGATGGTTTAAAAGGGGAATACATGGTAAGAAATTGTGGCTGCTCAGGCTGGAGTCTGAAGCTTCGGAGTCAGAGCAAAAGAAGAGAGAAAAAAAAGGACCTCTTCCTTTGCGGGAGGGTTTGGGGGGCTTTGTCTGTGTGTGTGTGTGTGTGTGTGTGTGTTTTTCCAGGCGGGTGGTGTTAAGAAGTGACAGAAGCTTCCTTCCAAAAAGACTATAGGGTCAAAATAATCGTGGGGTGCTGGGAGGTGATGGAGGTGTGGGTGGGGGCAAGTTTAGCTATTCCATGGTGGGAAAGTGAGGAGGAAGGGCTGGTGTGCAGTTTCTGTCTGTCTGTCTCTCTGTCTGTGTCTTATGGTATGTTCACCAACGGTTTACGGAGTGAACTGCACAGAGAGAATAACTGTACAGGAGAATGAAATGCCGTCCTTACAGTGACACCAAATGTCTTTAGGGGAAACCTACAATTAGAGGAGAATAACACAGGAATTCTAGCAACACCAGAGGAAAGGCAGAAATCTCCCCCTCGCACACCCACATCCACAGTGGGGTCTCAGGACAGCTGATTTTCCCCTGCCTTCAGCCCACTCATCCTTCCTTTCTGATGGACACTGGCTTTGGTATGTTTGCCCTACCCTGAACTTGTGAGCATGTGTCTCTCCATAGGTCACAGACCAAGCAGGTTAAAGAATTACCCAGTAAGAAGAGTTAAAAAACAACCTAACAACCCCCCAAAAAAAGCCTCTCCCTCAAAACCAGTCCCTCCTCTCCCCCCATCTTACTCCCACATCTGTTATGGGAAGTCAGGGTGCGGGAAAACTCATTGCAAATTAGTATCCTACTGCATTTTGTGAAGCCAGGGGAAACAAGAGGGATAGATGACAAGTGGGGATCCCGTCATCCAGGGGCTAGAACAGAGTACAGCCGCCCTGGGTCCCCTCCAGTGGAGGCCAGCCCAGGTCCTCCTCCACCACTGGTCTCATCCTGTAGCCAAGCAGCCTGACCCTACACCCAGCATATCCCCCTCATCCTTGGAGCATCAACCTTCAACTTTACTGCTGAGGATCCATCAGTAGGCTCTGGGAAAGAGACACTACATGAATCTATCACAGTCCTCAAGGCCCTTCATAGGTTTTGCCTGTTCGGGCCAATAAAACTCCAGATGTTATGAAAGACAGAGATATTCTTGCTTGTGCCATGGGCATATATTGTAAATAAGCTCTAAAAAACACCCTGCTCCCAGCTGTGGTGTGGTACATGTGCTGCAGCCCAGAAGCTCTTCTGCTTCCTCACAGGGTTACACAAAGCCTTTGCCAGCCCTTCCCCACCAAAAAGATGCCTGTGCCGACTATCTCAGGCTCTACGTGCACAGCTACAATAGCTGGGCCAGAGTAACTAGCATACCTGACCTTAACTTGGCTGGAAAACAAAGCATTTTAGTTGTACTACAAAACAAGCCCTCAAATATTAACTCTCAATGGGAAGGCAGTGCAGCAAGCCCACCTTCCAGTAAAGCCAGAGCATCTCTGGTTTTACCTCAGGGTAGCTCACATGCATTCACCATCACATGCAAAACCACGCAGTACATATCCTTTCCTTTGCTGTCCATCTCTGCATAGCTCTGCTGTGCTGTGCTAGGGGCATCAGGCAGAAGCCAAGAAGCCACCACCAATGTCTCTTGTGAGGCCCTTAAAAGTCTTTGGAGCAAAGATGACAGCTGCTGTCCACTTTTAGCTTAACACTTTTGTGGTTTATGAAGTGTTTAATCTTGTTTCCTCTCCTGAAAAGCAAAACTCAACCCTCAGAGGATCCTCAGGGTGCATCAGGAGTGCTAAATCAAAAAGGGAGCAGTGTAATAAATGACGGAAGTTTTGTGAGCATCAAAAGTTACCTGATTGACAACCCTTGTGAAAAACCCTTCCTCAGGCAAGTCCAGCCTTTCTTCTTTCACAGCTTCTGACCAGGACTGCAGTCGCATGGTGAACCCATACATCTTTCACAAGCCAGAATGAGATTTTATTCCAGGATAATAAGTATTTGTGGTGGGCAGACCTCTCCCTATCAGTGGTCAGAGCCTATTGGTACTGAAGCTGTGCAGGACACTACCTCTGGCCATCTTCTGCAGTAAAGATGGTTGCAGTTACCTGGAGTCCTGTTGCTTGTAGTTACTGTCCTGCATGAGCTGCAGAGCTCTCACGTAGGAGCAGGGAGACAAGAAGTGCTGAACCACATCAGAAAGCCCCTTGAAGTGTATGATGGCCAGAATTTTGTGACACACCAACCTCAGTTTCTTAGTGCAACAGGGATGTAGCGCTGAGCATGCCCCCAGACCCATGGCAGAGTTTGGGGTGACACCAGAGCCATGTAATTGTCCTGAAAGTCATCTGAGGCAAATACCCATACAGATCGTTAGACAATTACTCTGAATCCTCAGGTTCCAGGCTGCTGGAAACCCACTGAGACAGCTCCTGCCTCAACCAATTCTTGGCAGCCCCCTAAGAGATATAACTCTTCCCTAAGCACACCACAAGCACCACACATAGCAAATATGAAAGCAACCACAGGCATTCACATGCCTGTACACACACACCTATGTATGCCTTCCCCATTCCCACATACACCGGAGGGGCTGGCTGACCTTCTAGTCTCCTCATGCTAGCAAGTCTCCATCCTGGGCTGCTGAGGTTAATCCTCTTGGCTTCTTCCTCATCAGCTCAAGACAGTCACTGCTCCCCCTCCTCATAAAAAGCTTCTGTTATTCCTTCCTGAGAAGAAGGGCTTCAATTCTGTCCCCAAAATGATGAATCTGAGCATTATATGATTTCAGATGCCTGCAATTCACCAACAAGCCCCTTCAGGGGGAACAGGGAAAAAATGCAATTGAATTTATTCATGCATGAATATCAAATGAGAAGAAGAGAATGAGGAGGAGGGCAGGAGAGAGGGGGAGAGGGTGAGACAGGAGAGAAACAGGGCAGCAATGACAGGCAAAAGAAACAAAATGGTAAAGGAAGATGAAGGGTACACACAGAGGGGCACAGGAGGACAGATGCACACCCAGGATAATCCATGGGTCATCACTGATGTCCACATCCCAGGATCATGTCTGTTGGCCTTCCAGCATACCCACAGCATGGGGATAAAGACACATTTGAACTCTTATTCAGACAAATCCCGCAAATTGATAAAAACATGCAACAGGCTTGGAAGGACATGAGAGGGAAAGGGGCTGGGTGCGCAAATGAAGCCATGCCATTCATCGCTTCACAGATTTGGAGCTGGTGAAAAGAGCAAGCCCAGGGCAGATCATGCTCCAGAGCAGAGCCCCTTCTTCCCCACACTCCTCCCCAGACTGCATACACTTGTGAGGATTTCCATGGGCTTGCTGGTACAGACACCAGAGGCTTCCCCCTCAGTAGCATCCCCTGTGTTATCACCAAGCCTTGGGAAGCCACTGCCCTCCCTAAGCAGACCCTCCTCTCCACCACCCCTAAGGGAAGGGTCTGAAGATGAATGGCTTTTCATCTTGCAGCTCACAGGAGTGACAAGGCTTCATCTTCAACCCCCAAGGTGCTTTCAAAGAGTTTTGTCACCTGCCCTGAGTGATACATGTGGGCTCTGTTTGGAGTGACCTGCAGATCTCCTGCAGGTGGGTCACAGCAGAGGTGAGCATGGCACAGGATGGTCCTGCAGATGCATCCAGAGCATTTTCAAGGATCTCTTCCTGTCCCCTCTGTGATTTTTGAGAGGAACAGGTGGCTGCATTGCCCCTGCTACCACCTGAGGCAGGAGCACTGGCTGGAGGGCTAGGGGGGAAGTATGAGATTCACTGCAACTGCTTCAGAGAGGGGACGAGCAGGAAAGTTGAAGCCATTTCAAAGCAGAGATGTGTGGGGATAGCTCTGGGAGCTGGAGATGCTCTGGGAGATGCAGCCCTCTCCTCTGCAGGTTTGCAGGTGGCTGTGGGCTGATCCCACTGGGCAGCAGCCTATGCTGGATTTAAAGACATCCTCTAGACAGGTCTCATGGGCATCATCCTGTTTCCTGCCAGGCTGACCCAGCCCCAGTCCCTCTTGCCAGCCCTGATGGCAGATCCTGCTCTCCTGCATAGCACACAGGAGCCAAACACTGACCATCACTGCAAATCCTGTTGCCATTACCCCCAGGAGCAGCTATGCAGCCCAGACCACCCTCTGTCTCATCTGCACATCGCACAGACCCCTCAGAGCTGGGTCCCAGCGTATGCCCGGATTAGCCATGGCCACATGTCAGCTGAGCTCATACCCAGGCACACAGCAAGCAAGAGGAACAGCCAGACACAAAACAGGCTCCCAGGTAGGGCATCAGGTCCAGCATCTGTTGCCATTGTGGGTTTATGTTCGCTGCTTCCAGGAGACAGTGCTCAGCTTTTCCCACACCCTTCAAAATAGAAAGAGAAAAATAAAATGAGAGAGAGAGAGAGTAAGCTCTGACGTGAACCTAACTTTAGATCCAAGGGCTGATGACTCACTCCACTGGGGGAGAAGTGGCTGAGCTGGCTGTAGGTTTCTGTTTATATACCTCGCTGAGCTAAATATATAGACTGAGAAGTTATTCTGTTCTAGCCCAACAACTTCAATCCGCATTTTATCCCTCTCGATCTTAATGTTCTCTTCCCTTCTAAATCTCTCTCTCTTTTCCCCCAGCATTGCCTTCCTAATCCCCTTTATGCCTGCTTTGTTGTAGGAAACTGGAGAAACACGTCTCCCCACCTTCCACTTTCCACAGTGTTTATGGTTAGACTGACAGGGGATTGCTGGGAAATGAATCAGTGTTGTGGCTCTTAAGCACAGCTCCTCACACAGATCTGCTGATGCATTTCAGACCCGGTCCAGCACTCCCAACCACATTGCCAGCAATGAGATGCTGTGCCACCTCCTGATCCTGCTGGTCTCATGGATCTCAGGATGGGTGCTGGATACCTCCCAGGAGTCCCATGTCCTGTTGCTCCAGGGTGGAGCTCCACTCCAGCACCTACCCATGCATTCCAGGACTGCCTGCCTTCTCCAGCCCAGCATCCCAGGGCAGGATGCCACTCTGCCAACACAACTTAGGCCCCAGCTGAGGCACTTGAACATCAGGGGCTCCCTGAGGAAGGGCTGACAGCCATCACCAGCTATTCTTCACTTCTGTGACCAGAAGTAATACTTTGTCATAGGCAAAAGACAACTGCACGAGACCTCCACGATTCTTTTGACCTGTGATCTGCCAGAGAAGAGGACTTGCATGGCTGGCACCCCACAGCACCCTCCCTCACACCTGCACTCATACCTCCCATGTTTATGGCATGATGGTGCAACAGTCACTCTCCCCTTTGACAACTGTCACATTCCAGAGTCGGGCTGCAACCTGTCCAGAGGGGGTACCAGACATCGCCACCTCTTCTCTACTGGGTGCTGCCATCCCTCCCCACCACCTGATAAATACATCATCTTACACAATGGAAAAGGCGGCCCTCAAGAGCTGTAACACCAGTGCAGGTCTGAGACAGGGAGTGCAGCAGCACATGATGCTGCAGGGGAGCAACATCCACATGCACAAACCTGCCTCAGCTTCTCTTTTACAGGGATAGAGTGGTGTAGCAAAGCTGAAATAGATGGTTGAGCACACAAGGACCACTTCAGATTGCATCAAATGCCACCGTGGATCTGTAACATCTGCAAGCTGTGATACCCCCTCACCTCACCCCTCCTCACCCAGAACAGGTTGAGACAAGTGAAGAAGGGGATGGTGAAAGAGAATAGCTCTGAAAGAGGGGAGAGGAAGAATATAAATTAATCCCTTCAGCAGAGGAGAGAAACAAAGAGAAAAAGAAATCTGTGCCCCTAAAAGGCAGGTCCGAGCTATGGTGGCAGACAAGTTTCTAGATTGGAGACAATGACCACTTATGACAAGGTGGTTTGTTATGAAAAACAACAGTGGAGAAGAAAAGTGTAATGAGGAGGTGTGCATTCGAGGGAGAGGTCTCCAAGGGATGGAATTCAATTTAACACAACAGCTCAGTCTAGGAAAGGAAGATCATCATCGCTACTTGCTAAGCAGCTGCTGGGAAGAGGAGCATTGTCTTCAAAAGCCCCAGATTAATCTTCTCTAAATATAGGTCTGTGGGATACAACAGTGAAACCTGGATCTGAGCTTCCCCAAGGTGTCCCTTGGGTTTGGACTCAGACCGAGGTACGCCTGTCCCTAAGGGACTGGCTCATACAGTACCTGTTTGCCGTCTTGCTCCAAACCTTATTGTTTCTGTTCAAAGTATCAGAGAGCTATTTTCCCAGCTACTGAGCAAGCACCAAAGCTAAGCCATCCTGACCTGCTTCACCCCACTGACCATCTAAAGGACAATACAGAGAGCCTACGTACAGCAGCCTCATCCTCCTCCATGCAAGAAGGACCAGCGCTTCATTTGGAGACAGTGTAAGCAAGTTAACCTTGAGTGCGGCTGCAAAATGCATGTTGCAGGCTCTGTCTAGGCTGAGGTCAACAGCCTCCAGAGAGCCATTACACCCTCAGCACAGCCATGCACCCTAGCTCTGGCAGACAGTCCCTGCCTGCTCTCACACAGCCAGAGGGAGGCCAGAGCAAAAGCAGAGCAGGCAAGAGTCATCCTCTGATCAGCAGCTACTCAGAGAGCAGAGAAGAAGGCAGCAAGGGCTAAAGAGCACCCCAGGCTGGACTGCGGTCTCCTCTCAGGCACGTTCACTGATCCTTTAAAAAGAGAAGAGCACAAACTTGCATCTCAAAAAGCAGATTGTCCTTCTCATCACCCATCCATCACTTTGGCCTTAACTCTTTGAGGTTCTGTGCCATGCTCTGCACAGCTGCTTTATCCCAGCTGGCCCTGACCCATAGTTTTTCCCGGCTTTGGACCCAGAGGAGCTGCTGAGGAAAACCAGACAAGTGTCTGCAGTCAGCTGAGTGGCAGAGAGCAGCAATGGGCTGAAAAGCAAGATGATGTCTGGGACTAGCAAGAAAAATGGAGATTTACAAAAGCAAAATTAGAACAAAGGCAATCTTGTGGTGCCACCTTATGATGGGTTTGCACAACAGAGCCTGGGCCAAGAAGTTCTGGGGCCAAGGGGAGCTGCCTTCCAGGGAAAGAGAGCAAAGGTGGAAAAGGACTGAGATGGAAGTGCATATTCAGTAAGATTTACATAAAGGTGAGACCATTCACATTTGCTGCAGCTCAGGGAAGACTCAACTTTGACTCGGACACTGCTTTGGCTGAGAGTAGCATAAGCCCGGGGAAGGCAATAGATAACTCCCTGTGCGAATGATAGAAGAAGGATAAGATGCTGATGGATCCAACACTTTTCCATCATACTGTGCCCTCTGGCAGAGAAGCTTGTGAACTAAACCAATACAGGAATGAAAAGGAGACTGTTGTTTACTGCGGGACACCACTGCAATAGATGGGTGGCTGAGATGATGCCTCTTCCTGAGTTAAAAGCATAAACTTTTGAAGGTTTGAGATTCAGCTGCTGTCTAACATAACTGAAAGTTTATTTCATCCAATGATCCCTATACTGGGCTCCAGGGCCAGATGAAACAAGATCAAATCCCCAGAATACAAGCTGAGAGGACCTCTTCCTTTGGGGTGATTGTGTCCCCAACATTACCTCTTTTCAGCTCTCTCTGAAGCTTGGTGCATACTGATTTCCACCCCATCGGGTGAATATGCCATTCCATGTACTTGATCCTACCAGTGAGGAATTGTCTAGGTCTAGAGGCAGCTGATGTCTTTCTTCTGTTGTTGAGGTACAAAACAAGGCATCTCTTCCAGCACTTTTCAGCTGCAGAGATGTTACATAAGCACTTGATGAAGGGAACAGACCTAATTAGCTCTCATCTTAGAGATGAGGAAACTGAGGCCCAGAGAAAGATGATCCATCTGAGAGCACCCTGCAGAGCAGGTGCAAAACCACGTCTGCCCAGGTCAGCATCCACACAGTGGGTCATTCTGTACCAGCAACCAGCTGGGTGATCCCCTGGATATCAAATCTCATCATATAGAAAACAAATCTGACACATCAAGGTGTGCACTGACAAGTGGATGGTGAGGAATGTGTTTCCTACCAAACCTCCCATCACACAGCTTTACTTTTAACCAGAATGGGCAGTTAAATTTTCCATGGAGGCAAAGTATAGGCAGAGAAGATGATCTTAGATTAGATCAACTGATCCAATGTGGCATCCCCTGTACTTCTAACTCTTCCCAAGTCCCACAGTCCTCTTGGGTATATTTTCCAAATAAGAAAGAAAATAGAAGAGACAGAGAGATATAAATAATGGAGACTAAATTTGAGCTATAGCAGTGCCTGAGGGAGAATTCAAGAAAAGAAGAAACACAATGAAACAAAAAGAATCAAGAGAACAGTTTATCAGATGCAAGGTTAGGAAGGGACAGGGGTTATGGTTATTAATAAGCGAGTTTGCTGTTCTGCTCCCAGGCTACAGGCCAGTCTCCTGCCCTCCCTCCCCAGCTCCTCCATCACTCCCATCCTGCCTCCCTGTCGCTCATTCTTTCTGCTCCATCACTTTGTGTCAGGTTGGGAATTTGTTGCATGGTGCCTGCCTCTTCCCACAGCTTCCCACCACTGACGCCCTCCCCTGCAGTCCCCCACTTGGAGCACACCTACCCTGCAGTGCAAGAAGTCTCCATTTGCTGATGATGAAGCAAGGAAAATGGTCTGAGCACCCAGGGCCACACATACAGCTAGAGCTGAAGGGGATGCATGGAGCCACCATGCTTGGCCAAGTCAGTTTGTCCTGCTGGTACCCAGGTAGCACCCATACGGTGCTGCAGCATGCCCTGTGCAGCCCCAAGGGCTGCTCAGGAGGCCTGGGCATGGAAAGTAGGGGTTATCCCCAGTTTGCAGCACAAGCAGGCTCTGTGTCACCCCATGCCACCCTCTGTTGTAGAGGCTTTGAAGGGAAAAGCCTTCTTCTTTTCCTAGTGTGTTCATACAGCCCACTGGGACATGTGGGGCAGACCCAGCAATGTGCAGAACAGGCAGGTGGTAGGAAAGGACTCCAGCATTTACAACTGGGAAATGAAAGATTAAGAGGAGGAAAAGCCCCATGTGAAACAGCTTCCCACAACAATCCACCAAGAAGAGACCCACAAAATACTCTGCTTGTGTGAGGGCAGAAAAGACACACGGCTTCTCATCACCATCCGTGCTCCAGAGCCACCATTTCAAAGAGGAGCTGTCCTAATGTCACCTGGGCTAAGGGGCTCAGGAACCTGCCCCGTGTTCGCCACAAGCAGTTCAGAAGTGCTCCCTTTACATCCTCCTATCAGGCCAGCACGATGCCACCCTCCCTGGCCAAAAAGCTGCTGCACAAAACTCCTGGGAGAAGGCTGTTAGTCTAAGACATGTGGCTACTTACGCGGGCTGGCTGGCAAACAAACCGGGGCACTGCGAGCCCAACACAAAGGTGTCAGGAGCCAGCACTGAGCTGGGACATAGCCATGGCTAGCTGGCGAGCTGCTGCAGCACAGCAGGCACAGCCTCCCTGCTGGCACCAGCCCCTGGTGGTCCTCTGCATCCCCCTCTCCTGGTTGCCACCGGGGTGTGAAAAGCACCCAGGCAGAAAGCCCGGCTGCTGTGTGTGAATGCCACCGGCGCCTGTCGGTCCCTGCGAACGCCCTGCAGTGCTCACACATTTGCCTGCATGCGTGCACACGTGTTAACCCCCAAACCAAGGACAGGCTGTGCCACACACCCGCATCTCCACATACACCACCAGCAGTGGGGTGTCTCGGTCAAACGCACCTAGAGACAGACAGGACTGGCTTCTCGAGGAGAAGTATCAGGCAGGGATGAAGGCAGCCTGGTTTTCCTTCCAGCTCAGGCACCCGCAGCTCTGTGTCACCTTCCCCTCTGCGCAGAGAAGGGAGCATCTCCCATCTTTTTGCTGAAGTGTGTTGGAGCCCAAGGCTGAAGAGCAGCTTCTGGGATCTAAATGCTTATTGTACGTCTTAAGCACACGCTTAGTGCTTCCGTATGCATCATTGCATACGAGTTGAACTTTTGTCAGAGAGGGAAATGAGGGAGGAAGAGCATGAGAAGGAGGGAAGGGAGGACAGGTACCGTTTCAGCTGTGCTCAGCAGGAGCAGAAGAGATGAAGATGTGCAAGCAGGCAGCTCCCAAAACACCAGTGCCACCGAGGGCTCTGAGGCATAGTGATGAGATCACAAGGAAGCAAAGCAGCAGAAAGAAAAGCAAAGCAGGGAAGGAAACAGTTTTAAAGCAAAGAGGGTGAACGGGAGCTACAGCAGCCATGAGGAGAAGAGACCTAGGCTGTGGAGAAGACTTCAGCCAGGGTAGAGCTGCGACAGGGATACCCCAAGGCAACTTTTCAGCTGTTGCAGAAGGCAGGCAGGCAGAACCAGCAGCCATAAGTACTGCACTACTGTGTTCAAGTGTGTTCAGCTCTGGGTCCCCCAGCATAAGGAAGACAAGGACCTGCTTGAGCACGTCCAGAGTAGGATCACAACGATGATCGGGGGCTGGAGCACCTTACTTATGAGGACAGGCTGAGAGAGCCGGGCTTGTTTGGCCTACAGAAGAGAAGATTCCAGGGAGACCTTAGAGCAGCTTCTAGTACTTAAACGAAGCCTACAGAAAAGATGGAGAGGGATTTTTTTTTATCAGGGATTGTAGTGATAGGATGAGGGGGAATGGTTTTAAACTGATAGAGAATAGATTTATATTAGATAGTAGGAAGAAATTCTTCACTTCGTGGGTGGTGTGAGGCGCTGGCACAGGTTGTTCAGAGAGGCTGTAGCTGCCCCATCCCTGGCAGTGTCAGGTTGGACAGGGCTTGGACCAATCTGGTCTAGTGAAAGGTGTCCCTGCCTGTGGCAGAGCATTGGAGCTGGATAAGCTTTAAGGTCCCTTCCAACTCAAACCATTCTGTGATTCTGTAAGTGGGTGGAAAGAGAATCTGAAGGTTAAAGGTGAGGACCAGGTCACAGATGCTGGAAGCAAATGAGAAATGAGAGGAAAATGAGCTTCTGCTCACCCATGACAGACAGACTTTACGATCTTCTAGCTGCAGGGGATAGAAACTGGGGAAGGGTGAGATGGGCAGACTCTTGGTAAATAATTTTCATGTGCTGTTTTCCCCCCGGGGATGGAGGAAACAAAATCACAGCCTTCCAGGTGTGTTGACTGGGGGTACCTGAACCCCAGATTCAGGTGTGTTGGTTTCAAAGGTAGCCCCCGGGGAAAGTTCATTTGCCTGCTGACTGCAAACATCCTCAAGCAGTAGAGCTGATTTCCACTGCTAAGATGGTTTTCCAAGCAGCATGGATGCTACGTGAACAAATGAAAGGTTCTCCGCCCCTTAGATCAACACTAGAGAGACTTTCTAAAGGAGACATATACACACACACACAAAATCAGTTTTCTTTTAGACACCTTTTTGGCTCACATCTAAGGTAAGACTCAGCTAGAATTAATTGCCTTAGTGAACAGCAATGCACTCCAATCCAAGTCTTGTGAGGAAAATCTGATGAGCAACTTCAGTTGTCTAGAAAAATGACATGTAGTCAAAGTTATATTTGGGAAGTGAAGGATAGTGTGTGTCTTCAAAAAGACTTATGGTTCCAGGGTGATGGAGAGGTTTTCTTCTATCAGTCTGAGAGGGATGGGGGAGGAAAGCACAGCACTCCTCCAGATAGAATTATGACACCATGATCAGAGATGCAGAAAGCATGACCTGCCAGGAAGGTACTGAGCAAAATGAAGCTGTTTAGACTACAGAAGATTGATAAGGGGCACAACAACAGTCTTCCAATACATACAAGTTTGCTACAAAAGGAGAAACGTTCTCAGTTCTTAGTGTCCACAGTGGACAGAAGAAGCAAAACCAGACTTGCACTGCAGTACAGGACATTCAGTGATAGGGAGAGCAAGGCAGACAATGCTTGAAGATGCAGACAAATGTCCCACACTTCAGGCCTTCAAAACTAGGCCAGCACAAACCTCCTGGGAACGATGCACACATTGATCATCCTGACTTAGATATGAAGTCAGTGACATCCTGAGGACCCTGCTAGGCCTGTCTTCTGTGGGTGTCCAATCCCAAATGCCTGTGGTCACCACCACAATCAAGTGTTGCTATTGTGGTGCTGTTTCTCCCCTGGCCATTCCTTCCCCAGCAATGCCCATTTATTTCGTCTATCCGAGAATCCCACAGAGCACAGCATGTGCTTCCTACACTTTGTGAATAATAACACTCATATATCTCCAGCAAAATAAAAAACTGGGTCAGATACAGCTGTGTACATCAGGAGCAGGCAATGCATCTGCCAATGAACCCTCCAGTGCTGCAAAATTCAACTCACCAGGCACACAGAGGTTATAAGGCAGTCCCTCTCTATGGGGGGAAAAGGGGAGAGTTCAGATCTGACTAGGAAAATACAGCCTCTTTGGTGACATTTCATCACTAAAACCATGAATAAAACAGGACCTGAGAGAGGGTTCTAACAAACTGCTCACACTGATATCCTGGCCACCGGGAGAGAGGGGGTGAATGCGCAGTCACCCCCAGCTCCAGAAGCCGCCCCCAGTGCTGCCGACCTGCATGCATACATATCAGAAAGGGCTGGATGCAAATAAAGCCAGACACATATTTACCTGCTTGTAGTCTGCAGGAGGGTGGCTGAGGAGGGACATTCAGAAGGAACAGATGAGTCAGGAGCTCTGGTGAAGAGCAGAGACAAGCTGAAAGCACAGCATGTTGCAGAAGAGAGACTTATCCAGGGGAATTTAGAAAGAAAGGAGCGCCATGGCTCGTAACTTGGAGCAGGTTCCACAGCTGGTAGGAAGGTCTCATGCCTCTGAACTCATAGGCTCTCAATTGGCTGCAGCCTGTTTATACAGATGCCAAAGCAACCACACTGCATTTAAGAAAAGCTGAGCTCAGGCTGATGGCCATGAGACCAAGATGAAGCATATTTAATCATCCCAGCAAGCAGCACCTTGAGCTACCACATGTGTGCTTGCATGCATGTGCACATTCATCCTTACTGAGCCAAAATCCAGCCTGAAATCAAACCCTCTGTCAGAGACAAAGCTGTTTGCAGCAGCAAGGCAGCCAAAAGGGAGGGAGAAAACAGCCTCAGCAGCAGGAGCACAGGTAGGAGCTGCCCAGCTGCCTCATCTGGCCATTTCTCTTGCTGTATTTTACAAAGGCCTGCTGAGCAGCAGCGGGTTCCCTGGCAATGCTGCCCTGTGTTGTCACAGCAGAGCTGCATCCTACCTGTTAAGGTACGGCCCCCAGAAGACAGAGAGCTGTCTGATGTATAGCTACAGGTTGGGCGGAGAAGTGATTCAGAGCAGCCCTGTGGACAGGGACTTGGTGATGTTGGTCAATAAGAAACTAAACATGAGCCAAAAGTGTGTGCTCACAGCCTAGAAATCAACTGTGTCATGGCCTGCATCAAAAGCAGCGTGACCAGCAGGTTAAAGGAGGTGATCCTGACCCTCTGCCCTTGTGAGGCCCCACTTGGAGTATTGTGTACAGTTCTGGTGTCTTCAGCATAAGGACATGGAGCTGTTGGAGCAAGTCCAGAGGAGGCCACGAGGATGATAAGGGGGCTGGAGCACCTCCCGAATGAAGACAGGCTGAGAAAGTTGGGGCTGTTCAGCCTGGAGAAGAAAAGCTGCATGGAGACCTCATAGCAGCCTTCCAGTATCTGAAGGGGGCCTACAAGGATGCTGGAGAGGGACTCTTCTTCAGGGACTGTAGTGATAGGACAAGGGGTAATGGGTTCAGACTTAAACAGGGGAAGTTCAGGTTAGATATAAGGAAGAAGTTCTTCACTGTGAGGGTGGTGAGGCACTGGCACAGGTTGCCCAAAGAAGTGGTAAATGCTCCATCCCTGGCGGTGTTTAAGGCCAAGTCGGAGAGAGCCTTAGGCGACATGGTCTAGTGTGAGGTGTGCCTGCCCATGGCAGGGCATTGGAACTGGATGATCTCAAGGTCCTTTCCAACTCCCCTCCTTCCCCTTCCAAGGGTAAACAGGAGAGAGCAGTTGCCAATTTTAATGTATCCAGTGATAATCAGGCTGGTGAGGATGTACAGAGCACAGAATCAGGCAGGGAGCCGGAAATAATTACCATGATACTGTAACCAGAAAACACAAGGCCAAGCTATTTACCACACTAATTACTGTTTATCCCTGTTCATGGCTCCACATGGCAATGGGACTCGAAGTATAAACAGAATTATAGAATCATAGAATCATAGAATCAGCTAGGTTGGAAGAGACCTTTAAGACCATCAAGTCCAACCATTCCCAAGCACTGCCAAGGCCACCACTAACCCATGTCACTGAAGGTGTCATCTACATGGGTTGTGAACACTACCAGGGACAGTGACTCCACCACTGCCCTGGGGAGCCTCTTCTGATGCCAAAAAAAAACCTGTTTTCATAAGAAACATCCAAAAGGGATTACAGAATGAGGTGGAAGGGACCTTAAAGTTTATCCAGTTCCACCAAGCACTGCCAAGGCCACCACTAACCCATGTCACTGAAGGTGTCATCTACATGGGTTGTGAACACTACCAGGGACAGTGACTCCACCACTGCCCTGGGGAGCCTCTTCTGATGCCAAAAAAAAACCTGTTTTCATAAGAAACATCCAAAAGGGATTACAGAATGAGGTGGAAGGGACCTTAAAGTTTATCCAGTTCCAACCCCCCTGTGCAGGGCCTCACCACCCTCACAGGGAAGAACTTTTTCCTAATACGAAAGTGAATTAAATCTTGTTTCCACTTGTTACCTTTGTGTGTCTTGACAATATTTCTGGAGTGGGAAAAAACACTTTTTTTTTTTCAGGCAAACAACAGTCTCATAATTTGATTCATGGCCCATGCAGGGAACAGCACAACACAGCATAGCACAGCAAAGTACAGCAGTGCACAGAACAGCACAGCATGCCAGAAAGAAAAGTCCTAATTTCCAGGGCCGGGCTGAAGCTTCCAGTAAAAATCCAATATGTCATCACATTACAGTGTGGGTATATATATGTAAATATATATGTACACACACAGAGATATATACACGTAGATATATGTACACACATATATATACATGTATCTACACGTTAATACTTTAAAGACTGGTTGACATAATAGTTAGGGGGCAGGGAAGTTTCATAACATATTCAATGGGTTGCACCAGCTGGGGTCCCAAATGCCAGTGACAGAGTGACAAGAGCCAGCAAAGATGCCATCCAGGGAGAATCGATCTCCAGTAATGAGATTTGTTGCTGCAAGTCAGAAACCCTCCTGCAGCACTTGTGGCACTGCAGCACCCCTGGCAGAGCTGTCCCACAGCGTTTCATGGCCCCACTCCCTGCCAGCGCTTCTCTCTGCTCTTCAAGTGCCTGGGAAGGGGTACACAAACATCACAGCTTCACTTCCCCAACAGCGAGACCGAGACTGAGCTCTGGCCCAGACCAGAGAGGGAAGAGGATGAAAACAACCCAAAAGTGCCACAAGCCCCCTTCCCACTGCCACCACTGGAATAGGTTGGAAGGCACAGACATCAGCATTGCAGGGCCAG
>NW_009928624.1:0-6992 GCF_000696875.1 Nestor notabilis
AGATGCGATGCGATGCGATGCGATGAGATGCAATGAGGTGAGATGGGATGAGATGCGATGTGATGCGATGATATGAGGTTAGATGAGATGCAATGATGTGAGATGATGTGAAATGAGGTGACATGATATGCGATGCTATGAGATGTGATGTGATGCGATTAGATGAGGTGAGATGAGTTGAGGTGAGATGGACATAGGTGAGCTGTCGGCGAGGAGATGGGAATCTCACTGTCTAAGGAAGAGGCAGGTAAAACTCCTCCAACATATCCTCTCTAAGAGAGGGCTGTCCTATGATGAAAGTGCTCTGAAAGCCCTATTAAAATGGGCTCGGGACAGAGATTTAATACCCGGAGTGGGTGCAGCTTTTGAACTGTCCACCTGGGAAAGTCTGGGAGCCGCCCTGTGGGAAGAGATAAGCACAGGGTCCAAAGAAGCGTATAAGCTAGCAACACTGTGGCTACTTATTAATGAAACTTTAGCAGAAATGAAAAGGGAGCGAATGGCCGCACCCTCAGCCTTTGCTGCTTTATCCCCTGCGACTAGTTCTGCTTCTAGTTAACTATTCTCGTCCCTTTCGGTGCCGGGTCCGGCGCCTGTTGCTCCACGAGTTAATCAATCACGACGTCCAAAGAAGCGTATAAGCTAGCAACACTGTGGCTACTTATTAATGAAACTTTAGCAGAAATGAAAAGGGAGCGAATGGCCGCACCCTCAGCCTTTGCTGCTTTATCCCCTGCGACTAGTTCTGCTTCTAGTTAACTATTCTCGTCCCTTTCGGTGCCGGGTCCGGCGCCTGTTGCTCCACGAGTTAATCAATCACGACCGCCTCTGCCTAAAAATGTAGTATCACCAAAAGAAAAGGAGTTGAAAGGGGGGAGGAAAAGGAGGAGGACAAGGAGGGACTGAAATTGATATCCGATTCAGAAAAGGGGGATGAGAAGGATTTAAATAGTGCTGAGGAAACAGATGACCCACACAATTCAGGACTCCTCACCCTATATCCTCCGTTGCCGACATTAACATCAGAAGCCAAAAAACCCCCCCAGAAACTGGAATACCCACACACACACAGAAACCCTCGCGAGTCAATGCAACAACAAACTCCGGGAACTATTGAAAAAACTAGAGGAACTCGAAACTAATCGAGTAAATAAGCCGCCACCAGTTTCTGATTTTAACCCGGTTTTACCTCCTGGGCTTTGTCAATCATTAACTTATCCTACAGCGCCGCCTAGTGGACCGCCGGTATCATGGCCGACGATACCACCCGCTCCGTCGGGAACGGAGGAGGAATGGGTGGTGCGGGCGGTGGGGCCAGTGATCCAGCCATCCGTTGATCCGAGATGCAGTGGCAGATGGGCAAGTCCTTCCCTCAGCGTTCCCTGTTATCACGGGGCCGGGGAGGGGGGTGGTCAATGGGTCGCTTTAGATTGGAAAATCTTGAAGGAGGCAAAAGCTGCAGTTGCACAATACGGGTTGTGATCACAATTTACAGCCTCCATTTTACAACATATTTTCACTGCTAATTTGCTAACACCTTATGATTCTCGTATGATAATTCAAGCTCTTTTACCATCTTCAGCACAATTACATTTCTGTCATGAGTGGCAACATCTTTGTAAAGAATCTGCAGCTGCCCCTAGAAAGCCACAAGACACCTTATACGGGGTTCAGGCACAAATGCTAATGGAGAGTGGACCGTTCTGATTTGTAGAACTCGTTAAGAACTCACCAACAAAGTTTACGTTGACAAGCAGGTATTCTTTATTGCAGCGCTGGGAGACACAGGGGATATCTCCTCCTAATGTGTGTCTCGTCTAACCATCAAACAGATCGTGATTATATTGTTGCTTAACATACATATTCATTACATTTCCGATAGATGTCATACATATGCATTAGTTGCCCGAGAGCTGTTTTACATAATTCCACGCCTATTTTCGCATGCGCATAACAACGTGGTAGTGGTCTTCGGTGGTCGTTTACTTCTTCCAACGATCTTCATCACTTGCCCGTTCCTTGACAATTACATTTCTGTCATGAGTGGCAACATCTTTGTGAAGAATCTGCAGCTGCCCCTAGAAAGCCACAAGACACCTTATATGGGGTTCAGGCACAAATGTTAATGGGGAGTGGACCGTTCGTACGAGCAGAATTTCAGGTCCAATTTCAAACAGAAGTTTTACAGTTATCTCAACATTTAGCGTATCAGGCTTTGCAAAGTATACAATTACCAGGACAGGGTACACCGTCTTTTAGTAATATTAAGCAAGTGACCACAGAACCATATGGCAAATTTATTGATCGCCTGCATGAAGCAATTATGAATCACCCTGATTTAGGACCAGAATTAAAGGGACAATTATTTGATACACTAGCATATGAAAAATGCGAAAGAAAAAACCAAAAGAGCAGTGGGGGTACTACCACGAGGGGCAAGTGCTGCACAAATGCTTGAAACAGCTGAGCGAATGTTAGAGACAGACAAAGCAGCGTATATAGCCGCTGCCGTTGGCGCAGCAGTTCGACCAATGGTACAAGGGCAAAAAGCAGGAGCTCAAAAACAGTATAAAAAATGTTGTATTTCTGGGAAGTTAGGTCATTTTCAAAAGCAATGTAGAGCTCCAATGATAAGTAAGCCAGATCAGAAACCAGTAACAAAGTGGTGTGAAGACTGTAAAAAATTAAATCACACCAAAAATGAATGTAGGCATAAGGGAAACTGGAAGAGCAGCGCGCAACCCCTGCGCGCGACGACACAAGTACAGGGTGCTTGGACCGCTGCCGAGCCGCCGCTTCAGGAAGTGCCGGGGGGGATGTGGAACAGCAGTAGACATTACAGTTATCACACAAGAAGTGAAACTGGTTGATTCAAACTTGAGGGGTCCTTTAGGTCACGGATTAAGTGCCTTGTTATTAGGAAGATCTTCAACGACCAGGCAAGGAATTTTTGTTTTACCAGGAGTCATAGATGCAGAACTAGTCCATGGAACACACCTATTTTTACCATTCCAAAGAAAAATGGGAAATGGCGCTTATTACATGATTTAAGGGCAATAAATGCTGTCATGCATGACATGGGAGCCCTTCAACCGGGGTTACCCTCACCAGTAATGCTACCTGAAAACTGGGAACTTTCAGTAATTGATTTAAAAGATTGTTTCTTTACTATCCCTCTGCACCCAGAGGATGCAGAGCGATTTGCCTTTACTGTTTCTTCCATTAATGAAGCTGAACCTGCCAGACGATATCACTGGGTTGTGTTGCCACAAGGCATGAAAAACTCTCCAACAATATGTCAAATGTTTGTTGCCTGGGTGTTGGAACCGGTGAGAAAAATGTTCAAAACCCTGTTAATATATCATTATATGGATGATATATTAATTGCTGGAGAAAAACTAGACAAAGAAAAGGTGTTGCAAAGAGTCACAAACATATTAGAGTCGAAAGGTCTAAAATTAGCTCCAGAAAAAATTCAATATCGATTACCTTGGCAATATCTGGGATGGATAATTACAAATAGTACAGTTAAACCACAAAAAATAAGCCTAAAAGCAGATGTCAAAACATTGACTGATGCACAAAAGTTAGTAGGAGACATTCAGTGGGTTAGGAACATATGTGGAATTACAAACGATGACTTGAGACCACTCATAAAATTATTAGCAACCTCAACCCAAGCAAATGAATTTCGCCAGCTTGACAAAGAACAGAAATAGAGTTTAGAAAAAATTTCACAAAAGACTGTACATGGTCATGCCCATCGATTGGTGTATGAGCACCCAATAATGCTAATGATAATCAACTCAGCAAATGACCGATTATATCCATTTGCATTAATGATGCAATGGATTGAACAGCGTTCTAATCCATTGATCATTTTAGAATGGATTTTCTTGTCCATTCAACCTAGAAAAACAATTTTAACAAAACCAGAGGCTTTTAGTCAGCTCATTATAAAAGGCCGAAATAGAATTATAGAAATATCTGGCCAAGAACCAAGCGTTATATTTGTACCAATAGTCCAGGAATATTTGGAATGGATGTTACATGTCTCTCAGGAAATACAAATAGCTATTGCAGGATTTTATGGATTAATCACTAACAAATATCTGTCACACAAAATGATCACACTCTTGCAAGATTAAAAATTTGAAGAAACCAATTACAGCTCTGAGACCGTGGTGGAAGGTATAACAATATTTACAGATGCAGGAAAAAGGTCCAAAAGAGCCGCTATCATGTGGCAAGAATCAGGAGTTTGGACAAACTATGTTTTACAAGGACATGATGATGAATCCTTACAAACACTTGAATTATCTGCTGTGATATGGGCTTTTCAGAACTGGCCTAACGTATCAATTAACATGGTATCTGATTCTTTGTATGTAGTTGGTATTGTAAAACAATTAGAAGGTTCAATGTTAAGAGAAGTAACAAATAAGAGACTGTATAGATTGTTACTATCCCTTTTACAATTGTTGAATAATCGACAACAACCTTATTTTATCACTCACATTCAGAGTCACCAGAATATAGGTGGACTGGCGGAAGGAAATAATCGAGCGGACCAACTTGTTGCTCCTGCTTGGACAGGGCCTCCGGCTAATACTTTCGAACAAGCTCGATTATCACACGAATTTTTTCACCAAAGTGCCAAAATGTTAAAAAGACAATTCCACCTGACTCAAGCCGACTTGCGAGGAATTGTGAGTTCATGCCCTGCTTGCCGGAAGATAGGCTTTGGACTTGGTTTAGGAGTCAACCCTCAAGGCTTAAAACCACTGCAACGATGGCAGATGGATGTTACGCACATCCCGGAATTTGGTAGACTGAAATATGTTCACGTAACAGTAGACACCTTTTCAATGGTAATCTGGGCAACTGCACAAGCGAGAGAGACTGCTCGACACGTAATGAAACATCTTTGTAATTGTTTTGCTGCTATGGAAGTGCCATTATCAATCAAAACAGATAATGGTCCTGCATATGTTTCTCGAACATTCCAACACTTCTGTCAATTATGGGGTGTCACACATATTACAGGTATCCCACATTCTCCCACAGGACAAGCTATTATAGAGCAAGCACATCAAACTTTAAAAAACCAGCTATTAAAACAAAAAAGGGGGGAAAAGGGTATGGGACCAGCTGAACATATAGCTAAAGCATTGTATGTATTGAATTATCTGCGTTTAGCAGGAGATCACGACGAACCTCCAATGATTGTTCATAGTAGTATATTAAAATCTGACTTAGAGAGAAAAGACAAAATTTTGGTTCAATATAAAGATTTAAGCACAGGACAATGGAAAGGACCTGTTGAAGTGCAAATGACTGGTAGGGGATATATGTGTTTGCTTACAGGTGAGGGACTCTGCTGGATCCCAGCGCGATGGGTGAAACCTTGGAAAGAATCCAACAGTAATTCAGAAATGGGAGGGTAGAACCCATCACTTGAGCTAGACCCAACAAAAAATATCAAAACTGGTTGTTTTCCTTATCCTTTGTGCAGAAGTTGTTCTCTGTATTTTATAGCTAATTGTGTGTATTGTGGTAAGAAGCTAATTCATTATAATAGCAACAATTTCATATAGATAGAATTATAGATACCATACGTATACGGTGTGGATATATTAACTTGAATAGTCTAGGTATTGCAGGATGGCTAAGAGACCTAGTTAAGGCTGGTTTAATGATAATACTGCCAATAGTACTTCCTATTATAACAGCTTGTATATTATGGTGATATCTAATAACTTTCATATTAAAATCAATTAAGAAGGTATGGATCGCTCAAAGAAAAGAAGGAGGAATTGCGGAGAACTACTTGGAACAAAAATAGACACATGAGCAATCCCAGACTCATGTTAATAACAAGAGTCTGAGTGAGGCACCATGGCCTAGTGATAAGGTTATTTAAAGAATATTTGCGGATGTGAAATGAGGGAGCTGGCTCGGGAAAAACAACTCCAGGTTATGTAACAAGAAACTCTGCATACTTTAGGACTGATAATGCCTTCGTGTGTACTGAAAGCTTAAACCTATCATGAGCTGCAGTTAGGTGCGACTTAGCCAATCAGGATTGTATAGAGTTCGTGTGGACAGTTAGAAAGGTTATATAAACAGCTACTCGAGCTCAATAAAGTGTCAGCATTTAATCATATTGGTTTGTCATGTTGTCCGTATCTCCCGCAGTTCCTCGTTAATTTCACTTACGATCCCACTGAGAGTAAAGTCACTGCTTTTGTCTTAACAATATGCAATGCTTCGGTACACACTATATACCCAATCATTGCGCTGGGGTTGTACCACCACGGGACTATACTTTATCCAACAGAACATAGAATATGGGCACAATATAAAAATAAATGGCAAACTGTTGATGTTGATGCATGCACAACATGAAACCAACAAGGATTTATTTCTGAGAGTAATACCATCAAAGCGCAAGACATTTGTCTTGACACTGAACAAAATGTCTGTCATTTTGAGATACATCCCAATGAAATGCCAAAATCTGTGCTCATATATGTTGGAAAAGGATGTGCTTGTATGAGAACTCTCTGTAATTCTATACAGATAGATGACATTGTTATAGATATAAATAAACACTCGAACCTTTGTGTTTGTAACTTTACTAACATTATTGGATGTGACTTTAACTATTCAGCTCCTGTCACATCTCACCAATTGCTACAATCGGATTATACACTAACTAATGATCTACTACTCACTCCTATTGGAATGAAACTTACATTAGTGAATAAGCTGCTGCACCATGATGACTTGAAGTGGTTGTTGACCCAGGCCAAAGAGAGTGAACAAAGAATTCTGATTACCATTCACCATGATGTGTAAGAAATCCATCAAGTGCTAGAAAGAGTCAAGAAAGACAGAAGACATGAATGGTGGGACACACTTTCTGGATGGTCATCAACTGCCACAGGGATTCTCAATGGGATGCTCCACCCTGTTGTGATCTTGCTTAT
>NW_009928625.1:0-37186 GCF_000696875.1 Nestor notabilis
TGAGCAAGCGGCTGCGTGGTTCTAAGTTACCTACTGCGATTAGACCACTACAATACGTTACAGTGTCGATACTAGTCAATTTACAGCAAGTATTAGTTACTTGCTTCCTGACTATGTTGGAATGACTACTTCTAAGCACTTAATAGGTTGTTTCTTTTGCATCCTAAAATGGCATAAGCAAAGCTAATGTAGATGTAAACACTGAGGTTCAAACAATAAGAATGACCTCTTTACAGGGTACATCTCTAAACTTACTTCTACAATGTGAAGTTTCAGAGTTAAAATTTACAATTAGTTGATAGTATGTGGAATTAAATGCTTCAAATTTTTTGGGCTTTGTTGAGGCCATGAACTCCATGAACTGGAATAATGTAAAATTCATCTCTGCTAAGATGAAATTAGGTCATCAGGTTTCACGGGTTGAAAATGAAAATATATAGGGCATAAGTCAGTGACAACTATGTTTGAGATATTAAAAGAAAGGCAATAATACACTGTTTTCCTTTCTTTTATATGTTTTAATTTAGTTTTGCTATATAGAGAAAATTCTTAATAAATTGGAAACTCAAAACTTCCCAGACCTCTACTTGATATTTTTGTACAATGCTAGAGCTAAACTCCCTGTTCAGTTAAATTAGGGGTCCTCATTCTACAAAGATTTTTTTTTTCATTCTTACATACTCTGCCTTATTCTGTAACTTACAGATCATATGATAGAAATTTGCCAGGAACAGAAACCTTTAAAATGAAGGGTTTTTTTTCTGATTTGCTTGGGTATCACCTAATGTTTTGTAGGCAGTAAATATATCTAGGACTGTGGTATAACTGACACATTATCAAAGGGCTCAGAGGATAATAATCTTAACACTTTTATTAAATTTATACAGCAGAAAATGGTAAAATAAAAACTAATATAGCAATGTTATTGGCTTAAACACAATAATAATAATTAATACGTTACTATTGCCATCAGCTCAGGAGCAACATGTTGTTACCATCAGGCCTTGTAAAGGGATGTGGTACCTATTTCCTCTGTTGTATCATTCTTACATACACTTACATACACTTACATACAGTCAGGAAACATACACTGTTTCCTGAACTAAGCATGGAAAGACTGAATAACTGCTATCCATCAGTACTTTCATTTTATGTGCTTTAGTAACCAGTAAAATCAGCTTAGAAATATGATTTATTCAGCAGACACACTACTAAGGAGAGTACAGACATTTCTGTAAGAAGTTTTATAAAATGGTTTTTTTCATTGAACACCAATCTCATTATGACTACTGAAATTCACACAGAAGCCACATATTCTTCAGAAAGATAAGAATTTGCATCAGGATGCAACTTAAACTGAGTAAAAGAAAATGCATGTGGCTAGATTTCCCTTATGCTATAAAAAAAGCCCAGACTCAATATTTTATTTACCTTTAAAAGACAATTGGAAAAAAAAAAAATCTCTTTCCCAGCACAAGAAGAGTATTGTATTAGATAGGTTGAATGGAAATTAACTTGTACCAAACCTGAAAAGTATCATGATAGATGTGTTTAGTATTAACGATGAGAACCACATTCTCATCGTGATATCTGAACCAGGATTTACTATTATAATTTTCCCTCTATAAAAAAAAGCTTGTAAGAAACACTGAAAGAAAGAAACATAAGAAACTGCCACTGAAATTACAGCTGAAACACACTTGGAGGAAAAATTAATAGCCCGTCTTCATAGCAGATGCAGCAACCAAACACCTACAATTTTATTAGTTTTCATAATTACACAGTTTATTTAAGTAGAAACAAAGCAGAAAATCCACTAGACATCAGATCATTCTCTTTTAACACACAGTCTCCTTGTTTACCATATTACTTTTAAAAAACTCCATGGCACTTCAAATTACTTTATTGAGCTGTATATCACCTAGTGGGAAGTAACTGTTTAGATAACTACAGTGTAAATCTGTGTATGTGTGTCAGTGTCATTGTGTGTGTGTAGGCAGTGTTTATACTGGTAAAAAACTGTATATGTGTTTATTTAACGGGTAAAATACAGATGTAAATATCTGGCTTCTAAGAAAAAAATCATTCACAGCCTGGGAGTCTAAGGAGTAGAATATTATTCACTCTGTACCCACAATTGCTAGATATATTTACATCTTGAGTATAGGATTAAACATTTCAGCATTTATGGTTAATGTCAGTCATTAAATGACTATAACCAAACAAGAACTTTTTTTCATACAGGCTTAATCAACAGCTAGAGAGTTTGCTTCAAATTTAACATTTTTACTGCCATCAGATAGGAAGTATGTATTAATCAGAAGCCAACACAACTAAATTCTAGAATTTTTAAAATGTGAACAGTAAGAATGAATGTGCTTCATCTCCAAATCATAAACACATAAATTTAGTTCTCAGTGTAGATGTCTATGTTAGAAGAAGGCAGATACTCTACTACGGTAATCAGTTGATGTCAAACAAAGCATTTAATTGCCCAAAGTTAGCCACTCATCAGAGAGTGGCTACAAATAATATAATACCTGTCATAATTTCTTCTCTTTTCCTATCCTTTCTTCCATGCGCCACATTTGCTAAGTCATTTTTTCTGTGATTCCTTACTACTACTTCTTTGCCATGAAAAAGCTATAGGACATAGTCTCATGCGGTGTCAAGATTAGGAGAGAATGTGAACACAAAATATTTGAATAAACAATCTGTGATACATCCTGACATAATTTATTCCAGGATAAATCAATTGATTTTTCAATACAAATTTTTCAACAACATTTTTTTTCCTAAAATTCTGAAGTTTTCCACTGAAAATTAAAAAAAACACCAATCATCAGTGACTTTGCCTGACTCTGCTGGCCATTATGGTGTCTCAGTTTCTATATCTTTATACATTTCTTCATATTAGTTTTTGTTTTCTCTTCTGGATTATCTTTACTCTTTCTTAACAGAAAGCAAGCTGAGTACATTGTCCTCTTGACTGAGTACTATCTTGTGGCTGTACTACAATTCATTTAATGCATGGATTTTTAAGCTACACTAATGTGCAATTGCATAAATGCAAACACATGGAAATACCATCTCAGGAGTAATTTCAGCTATTAGTCCAAGTGAGGATTAAACACAGGGTATTTGGGTGTGCAATACTACAAGCCTAATTGAACAGACCATTGCAAATGAACCTTTAAAACTAGTGCTATTGCGCATACAGAATAATTGCTATACAATTTGCTTTTGTCCTGCATTATGCTTCACAGATTTATTTTTATATAATTGTTCACTTCTTATACCATTGATTTACTCTGAGAAAACTATTCCTTCAGGTTTTATTTGTTTCTGTATATTTGGATTTATGTTTTCTTTTGTTCTAATATGACAGCAATTTTCTTCCCATTTAAGGAAAAAAAGTACTGAGGAAGAGTTTACTAAATATATCTTATGCATGTTTATTTTCATCAGTAATATTCTCACGGTCTTTCAAAATCAGTATATTTAGATAAATTTTAAGAATTGGTCTACAGATAAATAAAGAAAAAAATCTATTTTTTGACTGTATATATATTTTTCTTCTATCAGAACAGATATGATAAGCCATAGGAGGAAGAGAAACTAGAAAAAAATTAGTATCAGATTATTTGGAAAAGAACATAGGTATCGTCACTGGAGCAGTGTGGATTCTTCTGGACAATAACTAGTTTTAGTTCAAAAGCACTGAGTGAGCTAGGGAAAGCAGTTTCAAGAAGTGTCTTTTTGTTCCAGGTATTGAGACAAACAGGAAGTCTTTGCAGGTGGTAACCTGTACCAGACTTTCTAATTTGCTATGTCCAATGCCTAATCATGATGTATGAGCATTTACTGAGCTGGTAGACTAGACTTGGCTCTTCAGAGTTGGTCTTAAATGGAAATTCTCCATTGCCCAAGTCTGCCTTTTACCAATACCAGTGAGTACGTTGAATTACTCTAGTTCAATACTTTAACTTAATTTTAATGGAGATACCTCATATAGATACAGGTGTAGCTCACTTAATCTGCATTAAGGCAATGCAGGGGAAAACAATGATTGAGAGTTCTTCACACCATTTTCTCTCCCCCATAACTCTTATGACACGCATGCCAATGTCATATGATACAGTCAGCCTTCCCAGTTAGACAGCGACTGTGTCTATTCCAGGTTGTGCAATCTGAAAAACAAAGATTTATTTTGCTCTGCCTCTTCTTGTTTAAACATGAGCAAATTAATCAACTACCTCTTTAGGTACCAAGTGTTCCATTCAAAATTGGCACTGACAAATACGTTTCAGGAAGCACAATGGTAGTTTGGGTTGGTTTTTATTTCTTGTTTTCTGCAGCAAAGGAAGACAAGGTGAGTTAATTTGGGACAGAATAGATGGGAGAGATGAGATGGAGCTAATTTAGAAGCTCTGTAAAACTGTTCCTCTTTTTTCCTCATATCACTGATGACAGGAAAGCAAATGCATACTCATAATAATTCTGCTATCATCAGTGGAGTTATTCTGTGGAATAATTTGACCTTCAAAACCCAGTTTTGCATTTCCTTACACCATTTTTTAGTTGCAGATATATATTATGAACAAACACAGTCATTCTGGTATTTTGGTGGCTTACTTCCCTTTTAGGCTGAATTAAGTTGTTAAATGGTGAGGTTACTAAAATGTGGAGTTACTGGACCACCTTAAATCATCCCCCCTCCATGTTACATTGCAATTAATGCTGTTTAAAATATTGTAACCCTGTGACAGTGATTAAATATTGGCAAGGCATTTTATAATGTTTAATAACTGCACTTTAAAGGCTTCTATTGTCATGTGATTGATTATTTTTTTGTTAAAAATATAATTTTCAAATACACATACAGATGTTTTGATTCATCTTTGGTGTAAATGTAGCATTTTATTTTACTGTTTACCACACATCAAGGTGGATAAGCCTCTGGAGGCCATGTAGGATACTGCTGTCTTTTCAGATTACAGACATTAGTTTTCAGTTTTGTCCCAACATGACATTGCTAATGCCCCCAGAGGAACCTAGCTAGCTTTTCAGCTCAACAGCCAGTGGGATCTCAATTCAACTGCCTACACACGAGGGTCTAGAGTTACACAAAGTTCCCAAGTAGACCTCCCATGACCTTCAGCATTTACATCATTAAGGTAACTGTCTTTCTAAGACCCTTCCTCCTCTCTGCCACTGGTTAGCTCTAGTGCCTTGAATGGCACTGGACATCAATGTTTAGGCGATCTGAAGAGCTGTAAGTGACGAAAGAAATGCTTGTGTACAGTGGAAGTATCTAGTTCAAGGTCTGAAATCCCAGTAATTTCTGAGTAGACACCATTATTTGGTGACAACGTCTTCCCACTGAACTAAAAAGTTCTCTAATTATGTTGGAAACCTCTTCTTATATTTACTTAGACCACAATTTAAGTACTGTGCTCTAAACTTTATATAGTCACAAACATTTGGCATTTCTCCTCTTCTGTAACCCATCTAGGTGTTCTCAACTTGATCCCTTGAAGATGATGCCATTTAGTATCGTCAGAGAACCTCTAACATATTGACAAGGTGAACACAATTTGTTTGCCTGTTTGTAGGTGTTTGGTACTACATAAGATTTTCTGAGGCACCCTGGTATCACACCTGGCTGTCAACATCCACTCTAGTTGGTCTTAGCCTTCCATACATCTGGCACTGTATTGACCGTATTTTTAGTGACTTTGTTGTGCGTGCCTTATTATGCAAGAAACCAGAAGTAGAGATTCCCAACAAAAGTTGGTAGCTAGTAAAGAAATGGTATATTACCTCAAATTATTATCTGATCTTTGCATTTTGCATTTCACATGCAACCTTTTATTGACTTAACTCTACTATTTGGTAATGTATGGTAAACGGATGTTACATTAATTGTCCATGTACGTGTATATCCAGAGTAAGGGAGACCTCTATGGCAACCCCAAATGATGAAAAATCTATCCAAACTCCTTAGGATATGACATGCTGGCATTTCAGAGATTGGATAGTTATACTAAAGACTACCATTGTAATCCACTCACTTTGTACACTAATTTTGCACAGAAGTAGAAAATTATATAGGCTGCAAGTTATGAAACAAAATAAAACTTAAGATTTTTTAACAGCTTTTTCTTACTGGAATTCCAATTATTGGAATTTGCCTATAGAAGTAAAGAGTTCTCAGTGTGAAATATTTTTTAAAATATTCTGGCTTTTAGAAAATTTTAGTTATTAATTTTTCTCAATCCTCAAAAATAGTATGTTGAGGAATTAATATAACCACCGGAGAACAAAGAATTCTTGTCAAAAATGCTGACTAAAGGTTATGTTTAAATACACTACATAATCTGTAGATAATAGGTCTTTATGTTTCATACATTATATGAAAGTTACAATACCAAGTATTCATACTCCTGCAAAAAGATTTATGTATGTTTAAAGAGCAGGGTTGAATACTTTGAATTCTGTTTACAAATGATTTCTCACCAGTTAGTGATTCTGCTTTGCTACCATTGTTTCTGTACACTACCATTCAAAATCATTTTACATGGTTTGGAGGAATACAAAGATTTTTTTAAAACCTATAAAAATATATGCTATTTATGTAATTTGCAATTCCTGTCCTTTGTAAAATGAAAAAAAAAAAAATCCAGCTGTATAAATAACTATCAATCATGTAAGAATTTTGTTGTGCAGGGCCATTTATAAACAATGACTTCACTGCATTCACACAGCTACACGATATTATACATTTGTGCTACTATACAGCAATTTTGAGTGTCATGATTTAAACCCAGTTGGTAACCCAGAACCATGCAGCTGTTCACTCATCCTCCTGTCTTCCCTCTCTTCTGGGCAGGATGGGGAGATGGATCATGAATCGAAAGAATGTAAACCCTGTAGGTTGAGATAAGAACAATTTAATAAATAATGTATGATATACTACTATTACTACTACTAATAGTACAGCTACTACTTATAATGGAAATAACAAGGGGAGAGAATATAAAACTAAGACAGAAAAAAAACCCAAAATAAACACAGGTGATGCACAATACAATTCCTCACCATCCAGTGATAAATACCCAGCCTGACCTGAGCAGCGACTGGTCCCTTCCAAGTAACTTCCCCCAGTTTATACACTGGGCATGTTGTGCTGTGGTATGGAATACCTCTCTGGCTAGTTTGGGTCAGGGGTCCTGTCTCTGCTTCCTCCCCGCCTCTTGTGCCTCTCCTCCCTGGCAGAGCATGAGACTGAAAAGTCCTTGATAGGGTAATCGCAACTTTCCAACAACTAAACCATCAGGCATGTTATCAGCATTGTTGTCAGACTAAAGCCAAAACACAGCACTGGGCCAGCTACTAGGAAGGAGAAAAAAATAATTGTTACAGCTGAACCTAAGACAGTGAGCAAGAAGGAAAGATTTCGTGAAATATTATTTTCTTTTGAAAGTGTCAGAAACATCTTTTATAATTTGAAAGTATATGAAGAACATGAGATATTCTGTTATATTTAAGTACTTCTGAATTCAATACTAAAATACAATAAAAGCTCTTTTTAATTATCCCAGTTAACTTTTGTAATAATTGCATTTTGCAATATATGTAGCACATACATTGTTATTATGAGAAAATAATCCAAAACTCTTTGTAAGAAGTCTGTCAAACACTTAGGCTTGCATCAAATATTCAGCGGTTCACAAATTATACAGATGTCTGTGTGTATTTCAGTCACAGTTGCAGCCACATGAGCTATGTTTACGTGTTAGTGCACTAGCAGCCCAGAGTTCATGTCCAGTGCAGACTGCAAAAAAGATCCTCATGGCCTAGCAGATTTTATGGGGTTTGTTGTGTATCTATTTCCCTTAAGATCATTTTCTGGAGGCAAATTGACCTGTAGCATATTTTTTTGTTACAGCAGAGTTTTAAAAGCATTAAATAGAAAAACAAAAAACATATATTTTTAAGGCACATGCATTGTTGTTTAATAGATTTTCATTCTTAAGAAACTATAAAATTCTAGGCTGCTGGAGATAAGTATAACTGTTTGAACAGCAAAACAGATTCACGTTATTCTATATGGCTTCATTTACAACTGTATAGATTCCAAGTATTGAGATCCACTAATATTTTGTACGTATGTGCCTTTTCTATCGCAGCACCAATTTAAACAGTATTCCTTTGTTCAGTGTGACATTAGGAAAAAATTCTGTGCTTACAATACACATTTTTATAGGTTCAAGGATGAGTTAACTGACACAATCAGAGTAGCATTACAGGACAGATTTTAGTTGCTAAAATGAATAATAGCTGACAAGGACTACTACTGAAAGATCCAACAGGTCAAATAATTTTAAAATAAGATTAAAAAATATATAAAAGAATTAAAAATCAGAAGCCAAAGGAGTAAGAACATGTTACGAAGGAAACGGTTGATAGAAGACAGCTTCTGGCCTTTTGGGAAGACTAAAAGGAAATGGAGAAAGATAGAGGCATTTATTGTGTCTGCTTCTGATAACAGCAGAAAAAGGAAAGTTAGACTGTCAGTACAGTGTTTTCAGTAAATAAATAAATAAATACAACCATGTTGGCAGCAGTAGGGCTAATTTTGATATGTTAAGCCATTTTAGAGGAGCCTGCCACTGAGATTTCCAAACTGCTCTTCTGCCTTACAGGGCTGAGATAACATTTGTTAACACATTTAAACTTTGGCAGGCTTTTCCAAACCAAAAGAAGCTTGTGAAACTTCAGAATATTACCTGTCACTGCTTGAATGCTCTTCCCACAGATTTTTAAACTTCTTTATGTTGATTCTACGTCTGCAGCTCAAGATTATTTCACATGGCAAATCAAGGGAACAATTTGAGTCATGTCATGTAGTAATATAGCACCACTGAAATTACTAAAACATACTCAAGACACCCATGGGGTGGCACATATGACTAACATACGACCTGCAGGAATTGGGCCACCTGTGAGTGGCAGGCATAAGCCATGTGTGCTAATATACAGTATTTAGATTTTCACTATGTTCATGCACTAGAATTACACACCTTACTTCTCTTTCAGTAAGAATCATGTAGTTAATAGAGGTTAGGCTCAGTTGCTCCCCAAAATCTCCCTCAAGATTAGATTTTCTATCCATGAAAATAGTGAGTATGCTAGGATGGCTCTGTGTTTGCAATTTGGGTGCACACACAGGGACAGAAGATAAGCATGATGCAGTGTAGTACTAAGAATGTAAGTTATGCCCAGACAGGGTGTGTGTTTGCTGTCTGCAAGGACCTCATAGGAAGAAGATGTCTCTTTAGAAAACTTTTTTGGACTTCAATTATAAAGTCTGTAAAGCAACTTTCAGACAGGCACAGTGTACTGATGGTGGCATGACATCTCATTACACTGCAAATTAGGGGTGATGGCACTGAAGTTATTAAGGTCACACGGATCTAAGCCACTGGCAGAAGAAAAAAGAAACAGGCTTAATGAATTGTTTATGAGCAGTGGTTCTGTTGCAATTGCTATCCCTCTGTTTTCTGAGTTAAATATTTCTCAAATAATTGCACAGGCTTCAAGATTTCAGCCAGACTCTGCATGCATGTAGTCCCTTTAGTAGAGCACATAATGAATATATTACTAAACAAACTATTTTCCATGTTGAGAACTATATTGAGCAGATTATATTTAATAAGGAAAAATATGATCACCCAAATGACTGATTAGTTCTATATTGTGTCACTCTTATGATGAATATTCTGATAGAAAAAGTAATAACATATTAACAAAACGTATAACATTTTCAACTGGCAACAGATCTATTTTTGGATCCGAGCATTTTACGACATCTAGATAATGTTATCATTCAATCTTGATAACAGATGCAGTCTATTCTGCTCCAGCTACTAATGTTATCAATTTGATATCTCCTTCTTTTAAACACTGTTTTCCCAGAAGAGTTAATGTCTTTGAAGGCTGAATTTGACTAAAAAGTTTAGAATAACAAAAAGAACACAAAGAAAATCAGAGAAGTTTTCCCCACGATATTTTCTAGCTACTCTAGATGAGTTCATGATATTAATATCCTTCTGAGGTGCATTATTTGCTCCAGCATAAGTCAGGACCAACCTCAAAATTGTCACACTGTCCCCATTTAGTAAGTCATAAGGAAATCATCTTTAACAGAAGGACTTCAGTCTGAAAGAGTAAAGGAAGAAATTATTCACTAGCATATTATACTATTTCTTGTCGTAGTTAAGCTCTATAAGTTCTGTTCTCAAAGAGACTGTCATAGAGTTGAATTTATAAACCTAGGTCATTCACTTTGGGTTCCTGTAAAATACAAGGAAAGATTTTGATAACAATTATTGTGATCTGCAAAGTATAACTTTATGAGTTTGAAATCAAGATAAAACACAGAGAATGTTTTAAAGACCCATCTTCAGGTGAAAATAAGCCATTATTCAGGGAAATTGAGTGGACTGCATCTGTGATAGCAAACTAAGCTAGCACCAAGACAAAGTATCATAGAACAGCCCATGCTGATAGCATTAAACTCTCTGAATTTCCAGAACAAGAACTAATGCTGAAAGTATGCCATGGCGCATGCCTACTTCTGAAACACGTCCGTGATCAAAACCCATGTCAAAGACCCTTATAGTAGCACAGCAGTATAAATTTTCAAATTTCAGTGCCTGAGAAGATTCCCTGACACTGTTTAATTCATGATCACAAAAATATCTTCGGTACCAAAATATTATATCTCAGTTCTTTTAATTTCTATACCAGGTAATTGTAAGCCTAGTCTCAAAACAATGAACCTTGTTTTGAAATTAGACATCATGACTTTATCAGTTGTTTCTTACATTGTAATGATTGATCTTACTTTATCTAGCATTCCACACACATGAGCATAGATACCAGAAATAATGATCCTGATCACAAGACCATTATGTATCGAGGACCTAGTGATCCACACAGCAGTTAATCTGAATAAATCCAGATCTGTGCTGCACAGTGCTGTGCCAGCAATTATTCCACCTGCAAGGCCTTGCCTTTGTCTCAAAGTCCATCAGGAATTTTTCATGTAAAAATCCCATTTGACAGTAGGAATGATAAATATTTTATTGTAAGAAAAACTTAAGCTCAAAATACCAAAACAGAGGAACTTCTTTCCATGGGTGGGGTCTGCTAAGTATGCTGTGTGTAAATCCATCTGGGGTCTGTCTGAAATTGTGTGAACACAGGGTTCCCAACATCTGAAAGGACATAAGATTCACTCACTATCTGCATTCCTCTTTTTAGTTTACCTTATTAAAGTGACTATTTTATTAAGTCACTTGTTGTTGGGCCCTTCCCAATCTCTTTCTGATATCCAGGAAAAGCCCTGCACTGTCCCTCTCTCACACCACAGCCCCACCTTATTTTGCAGTCAAATTTACAGTATTGACTACATCTTCAGTGAAAAAGCCATCAACAGTACCACTAATATCACATCAAGCATTTTATCCCAGCCAAACTGCCTTGTCTGAGGGGCTCAGCTGTGCTCTGCAGTAGGTCTATTAGACCTGGCTGGAAGTGGTGGGGTCTAGCAGGAGTGGACTGAGGAAATACAGAGGAATATTTTAAATGTAGATGTGTTTTCCAGTATAGTAAAGCAAACAAACAAACAAACCCAAAACCAAACCGAAAACAAAAATAAAAAGGCAAGAAAAAAACGCAAAACCATGAAACAACTGAGTAAGAAAAAAATTCCAAGTTTTCCTGTTATCTGTTTCATCGTCCTGTCCTGTAAGATACATTGTGGGGTGGGCAATATCCACAATATCTGCAAATATTTGCAAAATATCCTCAAAAATATTGCACTAAATATACTTGAATACCCCAGAGAAAGAGGAAACCATCTGCTACAAGTTCTCAGCCTGACACAGGAATGGGAACAGAAGCAGATTTACTTCCTCCTAGAGAAAAATCACAACCCCAGCCAAAGAGAAATTACTGGTGTCAGGGCTCTGAACACATAGACAGATACTTGTTCTGAACCTTTAAAAACAATCTAAACCATTCTTCTGGAAACCAAGTTGCTTTAATTATATCCTCACACTTCAGCAGTTGTTTGGGTTTTTCTAAATATAGTATCTATATGCTTCTAGAATTTGCAATACAAACTACAGAGTTAAGAATGTATCTATGTTGGTATTAACCTCTTAAGAATCTTCTCAGATATAACATAAAGCCTTTCTAAGATGTTTGTTATTGTGTTGAAGGTGTGTTGTTCATGCAGGAGTAGATGACTTATTAGATTCCTATAGCCATTAACACATTATGGCAACTAAAGATGTGCTCTAGAACAGAACACTTGCTCAGGGTTGCTTTCCTGTCAGCAGAAGTAAAAACAAACTGTAGAAAGAAGCAAAAAGTACTTGGATAAACAAAGGTGACAGTTTACCTATTAAATGATTTAGTTGTACAGCTCTGGTTTCTCTCAGTTTCAGTTGCAGAACTGAAATTTAAAAATACCCCCAAAAATCACTAAAAAAAAAATCTGTAAACAGTAAGTCTTTTATAATAAAGAGTAACTAGGAACTAGATTTTTTGGGTTTTAATTTATTTATTTTTTTAAGAGAGCTATGGAGAGAGACATAATTAAAGGAAAGAAAGTTTGGTTGGTTTTGTTTGGGTTTGTTTGTTTATTGTGAAAGGAAACAAGAATAGAGAAGGTGCACTTTGATGATCAAAAAGTACTTTCAGAATGTACAAAGCATAGAAAGTTAGTGGTACTAAAAGATCTTGTAAAATACTAATAAATTGTTACTGGTTTTGCTATAAATTAGCCTACTTTACAGAGGAACTAAATACTACTTTTTTTCCATTATTTTAATTGAAGTATGGATGAATTGAAAGAGCCAAGTTCAGAATTAAACTTTCCTTAATTTAAACAGCTTTATATGAGAAAAATATGTATGTGAATTCAGGTATCAGTTATAGACAAATTAATTATATATATGACTTCATTCATGTAGCCTTAATAGGTTTTTCTAAAGCTAAATAATGCTCCTTTGTGTTTTCTCTTGGATGTGAGTAATAAAAAGCACTGGAAACCTGCAGTATGGACATAAAAGCAACACAGTAACTAGTACAGACTGAATTTGAATGTAATTACCCTGAGTTTAAGTATATGAATTTGTTTTTATAACATGAATCCAGTTTAAAAAAAAAAAGAGTTCAAAACATGAAATGACCTTTACAAATCCTGTAAGTTTCATCCTTTATTAAAGTTTTTTAAAACGACCATGACTTCTTTCATATCTATTTTGTAGTAAATCTTCATATACAAACTTTTCTAATGAAATTTAGTTAAGATTTCTATAATGTTTGTACACAGCATATAAAATTGTTCTGTATACAACCAAGCTTGTATTTTCTTGGTCCCATGACTGAGTGCCATCTGAAGAAATGTTCAGTGAAATACTGATTTCAGCAAATAAGAAGTCTGGTATTCACTTTTCTATCAAGTAGAGGAGAACATACAGGACAAGGAAATATTCCAAGCATATACCCACAAGTAAGCAAGTCAATTTAGGCTTCTGTAGCCAAAGGTGAACAATTAATGAGAAACAATTGATACACTCTATTTTAGATGCCGAATTTAGGATGAGATTAAATAAGTCTTGTAAATACCCATTTTACTGTGAAAGGATTCTGTGTTACTAATCGGAATGTAGGGTATTTATCTGACTTCAAGTTCTGACGTGATGTTTATTTGCAAAGGTAGAAGCAAATGAAGAGGTGTTATTGCTCTGAGTGTAGCAAGCTATTACTGATTCCTAGAAAAGTTATGTATCTTCTAAGGAAGTATTAACAAATGAGGATTTTGATTACAGGTGCATCTTTGAACAAAGGATCTTATGCTATTATTAAGAATGATAACAAGAGCTACAGTTTCAGCCTGTTACTGATTGAACAGGTAAGAGTAGAGGCATGGCATACTTCAGGATGTTAATGCTTCCTTCATATTTATGCCTGATCAAGTTAGGAAGAGACTGTAAAAATACCTTATCTCTGTCAGAAACTGATTTTGGTATGTTCCAGTAAATTAGGTCTTTTTCTATTAAACAACCTGTGTGCCCATGACTGAATTTCACAACATGATTTTCCAAGGAAATGGAAAGTGCTATCAACATTTAATTTCTTGATCCTTTATTACATTTCATCTTATAAAAAAGATGTGATAAAAGAAAATTTAAATTTTAGATGTGGAGTTATTCTCTGACATCTGCTTTTCACCTTTGTTTTACATGATGCTAGATTCAAACTACTTTATTTGCCTGATATGTAGATATCTAAGTCTTTGTTAGTCAGATTGGATTAAGAAATAAAAGTAAGCACATCTTAATTAATAGTAGTTATTCATATGACTTCCCACAGATGCCTATGTAAATTTGAGATATATGTTCCCCTTGGACATATGTATTTCTTTCAAGTGACTACAAAGAAAGTCTAGAGTTACTTATTTGGATTTAAGTACTCAGTTATTAGACTTCAGAATTTAGGTGGGCTGAATTTCACTGTGTGAGATGAAAATTAAAAAAAAAGACATGAAACCACCTAATTTGTAATTTTTTTTCGTATCTATATAACATTGTGTGTATATATATTATAGTATATATATATAAATAGTGTATATAAGCATACATATATGCTTATATGACATATATATAGTTTCCAGTAAGCAGCTAGGAAGATAATTTTTTTATCTGTTATTATTTAAGAAGATAAATATATGCCTTCTCCATAATTGGTCTTATTAAAGTACAGATAAATTCTTGTAATATTCCTTACTCTTGTAATATTCCTTACTCTAAAACAATTGTATGGGTGATTACATGAATATGAGTTTCAAACAGAATAACACCTGTCCAATACAGCCAGTGCCTTTAAAATACATATTTTTTCACACCTGTGAAAATACTGCATTTTCTGTCCTCAGGATATATAAAAAATATCCTTTCCTTTCCTTGTGCCACTTCTGTGTTCTTTTCATATTCTAAAATTCAAGTACTAGTTCTGTGAAAAGATTCTTCCAAATTCCAGTAAAATGTTGATTAATGTTTGTATTTCAAAGCATCACATGTATCGATTCACTTAGTTAGAAGATTTATTTTAAGTAGCATACGTCTCTTGAGCCATTCAAAATATAGAAATTTTGTTCAGTATGTATTATAGCTTCCCCCAAATCCAAGGAAAATAATGCATCTCCATTGAAAAAAAAAAAAATCCACAATTTTTTTGGCTGTAGCTATTACTTACTGTACTTTATGCTTAAAAAAATTGCATCTTTTACACATTTTACAGTAGCAAATATGCTCTCAGTACTTACGAATAATAAAAATAAACATGATTCCAATGTAACTGACATGAATTCAATTACTACTGTTCAAATTCATGCTAGGAACTCAGAAAGCTAATTGGGATGTGTTTCTTTTTGTATTAAGTAACAATGCAGGAATATAGCAGTCTGGATTTAAGGTCTTTAAAGTTTACAGACACTAAATAGAAAAATAATTAATATTTTATATTAAAATATTTGAAGAATAAATAAATATTAGATACAAGCCAAATGATTGGTGGGAAGAAAATACGTTTTATTACCTTCACACTTTTTGCTTTGACTGAAATAGCTTCCCCTCTCCCTTCCTCAACTCACTTTTCTCTCTCAGATTGAATGGTTATAGAAAGGAAGAAAGGGGACATACGGAAGGAAGGAAGGAAGGAAGGAAGAAAGGAAGGAAGGAAGGAAGGAAGCAAGGAAGCAAGGAAGCAAGGAAGCAAGGAGGGAATAAGAAAAGAGCTTTCAACAATGTGTGAAACAGACAGTTACTACTGCTTTCAGGATCTGTATTTCTTCCTCCACCTCATGCAGCTGAGAATGAAAAAGACGCAAACTCCATGGTATTGATATTGGAATCACTGATCTCAAGGGTCATGTTTCAAAGGAGGGAAAACACTGAATGAAAGAATGCACTGTTAGAAAGTGAATCAGCATTCAGGATTACTTCGTATTGTTATAAACCTAAATAACTCTTATCTATTAAAAAAAAAAGAGAGAGCTAAAGAAGAACAATATTTTCTAGTGCTTCTAAAGAAAACCACAAAACGTGGAATTTCAGGTCACTAAGTATTTTACATTTTTATGGTTTACAGCTGTGTTTAATAAATCTGTATAATTATATTGAAGGCTGTATTGTAATCACAGGCTAATCCCATTTTCCTGCCCAGAACATGATAACAATGAGCTCCATTCGGTTATTAAGATTTACAAATAGATCTGGTTTTGCATTGATTTTAAGGTTACTTTCTTTCATCCTTGCTTTTACTTTTTTTTTTTTTCCCTAAATGTGATTGGCTTTCTGCTTCAAAAGGATTATGTTTATGACCTTAAAACCAAAAGTAAGAAAGACAGATAAGTCAATTCTTGACACTTTCCCGCAAAGACCAGACCATCTGGACACTTTGTATTTGTAACAGGTGCTTCTGGGACTTAGAGCCTAATTCTGGCCCAGATTCTGTTCTGTATGGGTGACTTCATCACTGTGTGCAACTGCACATTGCATTAATTGAACGGACTCAAAAAGGCCAAGTACAGTAATTAGTCAGTTGGTCAGGCAGAAAAGAGACTAGTGGCTTAGTGCCACCAAATGTTGAATGCACAGATGTACAGCACAATCAACTTCTGCTCTCTGCAGTACTCTGCTAATATCCATCAGGTAGAGCAAAGATCTGTCTTAGTCCAGGTTTTCAGCCTTCTGGAAGCAACAACATAAATTTTATATCCACTTTGGAGAGAAAATCATGAGTTTGAATGATGTATAAAAGAAACCACATCAGTATAAAACTGTCAGAATAGTAAAAGTACTAGATGGGCCAAATATGTTAGCCAGGTTTGGGGTTCCAGTCTGCGTTTTTAGGTTTATCCAGTTGGCATATGTAACAGAAGCTATGAAATGTGTGTGATTTTG
Source organism: Nestor notabilis (assembly GCF_000696875.1). Lineage (NCBI taxonomy): Eukaryota > Metazoa > Chordata > Aves > Psittaciformes > Psittacidae > Nestor > Nestor notabilis. Next base: position 17,046 of record NW_009928625.1, read on the forward strand.
ATCTTACAAGCTTACTTTTTTTGAACTATGCTTCAATTTGCATGTACTTTACTTGTTTGTAGGCTTACCTATTCTTAGGTAGTGGTCAGGGATTGATCAGAACTGTTAGCGTCGCTTGAAAAGTTAAGAATACACCTGCTGTGCTACTCATTTCTACTGAACAATACAGATGAATGTGGGTGGTGGAGGCATTCAGAAATAATGTAAGTGAAACTGGTTTGTATTTGAGTTTTAGCCTGGCATACAGCAGGAACTTAAATCTTTTGTCTACATCTTTTGTGGATGTCATGTACTGTCGTGTACTGTTGATACACAGTGTCATCCACTCAGAGTAGGTGTTGTGAAAAAGGTCTGGATTGTTGCATTTCCTGTAATATAAAATTTATAGACTATTTTGAAAAACGTAATTTTTACTTTGTGGTCAGAACAATCAAAACTAAGAAGTAGTAAATTGAAATCATAATTTGCTTAGGCCATTATGTTCACTATTATATTAGGTCTTACATACATTGTCCCCTTGAAATCATCATAATTACATTACAGTGCACTTTACATTACAGTGATATACTCCCTCTGCTTTTGCTCATAGTACTCCCTACAAGAATTACTTAAAATAGTAAGGTGCAGTGTTTTAAATATTATAAAACTTGGTTTAGATATTTTTATTCATGAGTTATCTTAGAATTCTGCTATATGTCACATCTCCTATGATTAGGAAACAGCAGTGTGATCATACAGGTATCATACAAGAATATTCAAGGAAAAGCTTTAAAATGGTTTTAAACCCCTTTTTAAAAAACTTTTTCAAATATTTTAAAGTAGCCTGCATTTCTATATTTTCTGATAAATATTCTTAACTCTTGGTCTACCAAATATTTTTAGTAACTTTGTTTCATTAATGGGAAAAAAATTTTAAGATTTTTTAATGGAGTAAATTACTATTGCTGTAATTATAACTGCATTATTTTACTACAACTATAGACAGGGTTCATAAACTTCTTTCTTTTCCAAGTTCAGATTATACTTTCTTTTGCTGTGCAGGGTCCTGAGAAATCAGAGCCGTAAGACCCAGGAGATCTTGAGGAGGAAATAAACTTCGTCACTTGAATTCAACAGCTTTTTCCTGCTACTTATATTGCTAAAGTAGTTGCGTACATGTTAAAATAACCAATGTTATGTTAAACTTTACATTTTAACGCAAAACTGCGTACAAGAAGTCCTGACTTATCTGAACTAATTTTGCTTCATCACAATGACGTATTTAAGGGAGCAGAAGAGAAAATTGACTGAGCTATTATGTTCAGAATTATATTGGCAGTAACCATGGAAGAAATTAGATTTAAATTGTTCTTAGGGATTAAAGTAAGGAAAAGGTACCTGGAAAGACACAGGAACACAAGATACTGATCTTGTTTGATAATACAGATTTCAGTATTACTCCTCTGCTTTGCATATTTAATTTGTGTGAGCAGACAGAGGAATCAAATATCCTGGAGAAAAGGATTCAGAGGGATGATCATCCTATTCAAACATCTTGCAAAATTTTCAGTGTGAGTTGGGTGTATTAATCTCCTGGGATTATTGATCATTTTACATGCCATATTTCAGTTCCTTACCTAATTAACATACTGAACAGAGCTGAGAGACAGCACAAAGAGATAATGTGATGTGTGCAGTGATTTTAACAAAACTACCAAATCTCGGTGTAAGCTCACTGGACTTTTTTTAATATCCGGAGCACATAGTGTATGATTAAAAAAAAGCGTATCAGTTGCTTCAGTCGGATGACAAATATTGGAAACAGGCTTATACTTCAGTTGAAATACATTATTCCTTTGCTACCAAAAATTCATAAAAAGTAGACAAGTCACTGGTGTAATCTAAGATGTGTATGTGTCTGAAGTAATTCATCCTCTTATCCAAACAAAGCAAAATGATTATCATAGAATGTGTGGATTTCATTTAAGTTAGAAAACAAGAATGTTCTTTGTGAGGCAATGAAGATTGCAGGAAGCCTACCATCATGATATTTTATTATTTCTCACTTTCTGCATATATTTTCTAAATTTACTCAAGCATATTTAATTATAAAAACTAATCCAGCCTAATTTTTATAATGTAGAGATTATACATCTCTGAAAATTCTGTAATTTAGAAAATAACTGCAAACACAGTTACCCCAAATTTATGCTGAGGTAGCTAGGAGTAGAAGCTCACTTTCAGACTCTATATAAGAAAATATTTAATGGCAGATATCAATACCAGTGGCAAGAAACTTTTAGCTAGCTGGAAGATGTTTTGAATGAACGTAATGGATGAAGAAACGTGAAAATAATATCAAGAAATACAAAGGTTGTCTTGTGTCCTACAAACACTTATGTTACCTTCTGATGGTCACAACTTTTAACCAGTTCCATCCATTGTTGTGTCACTGCTGCTATGCATTTTGAAATTACATCATTGAAGACAGCCTCACCTGACAGCTCTACCATAAGCTGCCAGATAGCAAGACAATTCAAGGGTAATACAACAGTAAGTACTGTATGATTTCCTTAATTTATCATAATTTTCCTGCTGGATACTCCACAGATTTAATATAGTTTCTCTGAACAGCTGGGAGTTTTCTTGTTATATACATATACATATATATATATATATTTAGCTGTTTATATGAATTATATGATTAAGTGGCATAGTGACTAATCGTTTAATGCTTTCTAGCAAACACCAGGCATATAGCCAAAACACGCCTGATATTCAAATATTGTATTATGAAGAGAAATTAAGCTGCTAAAAATCCTACTTAGCCTGTACTTTTCTCCAATCTGAATGATGTAACATTCTTCCCACAGGATAGAATAAAGAATGAACAACATCAAAAAGTATTTGATTGCACCTTATCTCAGTTATATGATTAAGTCTAAAGAGAGAGTTCACCAGCTCTACCTCTGAAAAGATTATAGATATTTTTGTAACTTTATATATATATATTGTACTGGTATTTATTTCTCTGAAAAATAGGTAAGCTCAAATTCAAGGCCATCCCTGGTCTTGATCAGGATAGTTATAATAGAAACAGTGTTAACAGCAAAGGGAAATGTAAGTAAAAGAAGAGTTCTAGAAAAATAAATAATCTCACAGTAAAAAAAAAAAAAAAAAAAAAAAAAAAAAAACAAAAAAAAAAAATAAAAAAAAAAAAAAAAAAAAAAAAAACATACCAAGAAAAACAAGTTAAATAGAAAAGCAATAAAAATTGCAACCAAAGATACATAGTAACTAGCTGAATTCCTCCATGAATGCATATTGCCTTGCTATATGTCCCTGGGAAAGATTGCCAAAGTTTGCCAAAGTTTTAAGATTCTAAAAGGAAATCCTTCTTTCTCCTTCAGTATAATTAACTCATCCTTGGCAAATATTATTTGCTGCATAACTTCAGCACATGCAAAAATATACAACACTTGTCAAATATCGGTATTAGTTTACCATTATTTTTATTTCCTATTTAGTGCTATATTTATTTACTTATATATATGTTATTCTGAGTATTATCTTATGGACCACCTAACATCTATTCTTAGTTCTATGATAAATGAATATGAAAGATGGAATCACCCATCCAGACCATAGCACAGCCCCTGGGTGTTGTAGCTAAGTGACAAAGTGTTTACCTCAAAGGATAAAGATTCTTGAACAAAGATCATCAGTTTGGGTCAGGTGTCCTGTCTCTGTGTCCCTCCTCACTGGCAGAGCATGAGAGACTGAAAAGTCCTTGATCAGGGCTAAGCGCTACTTAGCAACAACTCAAACACAGGTGTGTTATCAGCATTATTCTCAGACTAAAGTCAAAAACACAGCACTGCACCAGCTACTAGGAAGGAGAAAAATAACTGATACAGCTGAACCCAAGACAGTAACAGATAAAGCCAGGTATAAGGTGGTCTGTTAGGCTTACTGCAAAAGCCCAGGCAGTTTATATTGAATCCCTGAAGCCTAATAAATTACAGCTGGCAATACATAATGCATATCTGTAAATGTCTGCTTTACTGAGATATTGAATATCACAGAAAGCAAGTTTCTTATTATAGCATTTCAAAGTTTAGATAAATACAATTATTTTTAATACAGAATATTGGAGTATATTCATAGAATATGGCTTCTGATGTAATAAACACTAGTCACATACAAGTGAGACTGTGCCAGACTTCCACTTTTTACATCTACACTTAACCAGTAAAATAATGTTTATGAAAGCAGTTGGTATGAAACACTTTCAGAACATGTTAATGAATCCTTTGCCTCAGAGATTTTCCTTCAAAGATCCAGTTTTGACATGAGTTTTGAGAAAAATTTCAGTACATCCAAGCTACTAAAGAAAGATCGAGAAGCAAGCTTGAACGCTGTCTTCCTGGACCAACCACAGTGTTACTTTTCTCTATTTCTGCTTTGTGCAGCTTCAACAGACAATTTCAGTTGAAGTAGGTATGCATGATTATTCCCAAAAGCAATGGTTAGGCAAGCCAGTGTTTGTCTTTAATCTTATACATTCCTCCAGTGTCAGCCTTGTAGGCTTTGTACCCTTGGTCAAAAGGATATGTGATACGTATTTGTATCACATTCCAGTACCCATAAAACAAAATTTTACTATTATATGAAAAAAATGCAAATCTTCTGGTATGCAAAGATATTATTTCAAAAGCTTGAAACTGGAAAACCACACCAGAACAAAACCAGCACATTAGGACTACCTGGTATGCATAGGAAACCAGGGACAGGAACTCATTGTGTGGATGTGGCCAGACCACTCTAGCCACGTCTAGTCATAAGCACAATCCAACTGAATATTTGACACTTGACCTTGAGTGCAAGTGTCTGGAAGAGATTTCCTGTTCACCCAGGAAATCAAGTGAGCAACAAAATATATCAAAACACAGAATACTTGTTGTTGTAGAAATGAAAGGACTAGAGAAGAAAGTTATGCTGTCACGGCTCCAAAATCTCAAAGAGAAGTGATATTTCAGGCAATAGAGCGAGGACATGTGTAGCTAGCAACTGAGACAAATTTGTATTTCTTTTCTTTTGCCAAATATTAAACTATTACTATCTGTGGTCTTAAAGGCCAGATAGGGTTTGGAAAGGTGAGTGCAACAAAGTACTAGAGTACATCTAGCCTGAGAAAACTGATGCAATTTGGAAGACGTACTGTCCTGGAGAAATATTAAGAGCCTTTTTCTTGTACAGATGGTTTCCTGATGAGAACTGTGATAAACCTTGCTTTCAATTTAGAGATTTTGGATTCAGACCCTTCCTTTGGATTCAGATGCTCTGCATGCTGGAAGCATTCTCAGCAGACATCTATCACTGATCTTTTTTATGGTCACTCAGAGCAAGCTAAGAAGAGATGAGCAGTGGACTACAGTTCAGAACTTGAGCTTATGTCTGGATGCAGGACAAATCATGCGGCTGCCTATGTAAATATACAATAATTGTTGAAGATGATGTGAGCTAAAGAAAAAAAAGATTAAAAACTATGTAACTATAGAATGATACAGGTGAGATTTGACCTCTAGAGGTCACTCATTGAAAGCAACGTCAGATTACAAGCTACCTTAATTAAAAGGAAATATTAGGCAAGGTTACATTAAAATAAAGGAAAGACAATATCTGTCTCATGTTTGCCTGCTTCCCCTGCTTCATTCATCCATCCACTGTTGGACAAGACAGATGTTACCAGATCACCAACGTGTGTACACCAACCTGTGTACAGTTCTTCCATGTCTTCTTGAATGATTCTGCCACCTGATCATTCAAATTGATAATTTCTGGTTCTAACTATGACTGGTCTTACCTCACTGGTAAGGAATATCCAGGACTCAAAGCAAACTGGAAATTTTCCTGTTACTGAACCAGATGTCATTCTACCAGTTTAGGTGTCTTTTCAAAAACAATCTTGTAGTGTTTCCAGATTTGTCTCCTCTTCGACTGTGTCAATGACAGGCCAGGCACCTCAGGTATGGTGTGGTAGTTGTTGTGAGCAAAACAGCTCGAAACTCAGGGAATTTTACTTGATTTAATTTATTGCTAGTTAATTCAAAATTTTAATTATTGATTTGGGTATTTGAGAAAAGAAAAAACACAAACTTGCAAGGAAACACCTTTTCTCCTTGTGCTTAACTTGAGTCCTCGCCCTTCCACATCTCAATGTCCCTTGTTTTTATCTCACATTGCACTTGTCCCCCTTCTCCAATTCTTCTAGCCATGCAGGAGGGTGGCTGTTATCAATGAGCAACTTCTTCTTTCTGCTGGTCCTTGTTTCTTCACTATCTTTATGCCTGGTTCATTCATGACCGTAGTCTCTTAGCAGTTTCTGTGCCCTGGCATTTTTCACTTGCAGTCTACAGTCCCTCAGAGGTACCTCACCTGGCACTGAATGCCTCTTTCCAATAATGAAGCTCCTGGTTTCTCCCCAGTGATAACTCCTTCTATGTGTCTCCTTCATTTCTCTGGAGATGTTTTCTACATACTTCCAGTAACTGCTGTCTTTTCCTAAACAGTTATGAATTAGGGCACTGGGGACTCCCTTGCCTTGCTGTAGATGGAAGATGAGGTGTTTACTCGAGTGTCAGAGCCCACCAAAGCCAGCTGTGCCTGGCCCAGAGCAGCTCAGAACCTCCTCCACAAAGGGTATCCTGCAGCTACCATCAGCAAAAGGGTATTCATCAGCTACCCAGCCAGCCTACCAGTTAGATTCAGTAGTACAGTGTTTCTGTAGGTGCTTTATTACATCACCCATATGAAAGTGGTTCTGTCCCTGAACCTGGACCTTGAGCGAGACAACTCACACACCTGGGTATAAAATGTGTACGTGGGTACATTTCAATTATGTGTTTTCCATTCTGGGTATCTGATTAATGCTTCTGTGCCGTTCAACGTCCAGCTACCATTTTCCACCTCCTTTTTTCTCATACACTGCCCACTCGAGAGTTGAAGTGCAACTTCTAACTGTTATACTCTGACTTCTGTTGAAGTATATGAGGCGGCTTTCACAGAGATTCCTTCACTAATGTTTTTCTTCCATTGGTTCCCTTGGAATTTTGTGATTTGTTTACTCACAATTAGGAACTATGATAATAACTTGGCAAGATGATGTGCTAGTGATGACAATATTCCTTTTGGAAAATGCTGCATTTACTTCTAATTACATTAGGAGTTATTTCAATTCTGGGCTTGGGTACTTACATCTTGAAGAAATATGGTGCTTTAATTTGTCTTTATAGCATTAATATAATTAAATTTACTTACACATGTAAATAAATTATTTCATAAATACATCATGTTTAAAACATTGCAAAATTATTCTGTGTAATTAGATACTTCAGGTATGATTAACAGTGTTTCAAAGTATTTTAAATTAGCTGGTTATTATTTGTGAAAAATTAAACACCGCTGTGGCATTAAGACTGATGATAAAGCTTCAGCTAAATGTATATAAGCAGCTGTACACTGACTACTGTCTGATGCTGAAGGTCTTGGGTTGTGATCAGCAGAATAAAGTCCTATTGGAGGCCAGTCACCAGCAGCATGCACTAGGGATTGATACTGGGGCCACTACTGTTTAACGTCTTCATTAATGACGAGAAAATGTCCAGGCAAGCACCCTCAGCAAGTTTGTAGATGACAAAACTGCAAGGAGTGGCTGATACACCCAATGGGTGTGTTGCCATTCAGAAGGACAGGATGGATACTTGGGCAGAAAGGAATCTAATGAAGTTCAGCAAAATGAATTGCACATTTCCCCAGGGAGATTCCTGTGGAGAAATAACCTTACGAACCAGTGAATGCTTGCTGCTGACCATCTGGAAAGCAACTTCGTAGAAAAGGATCTGGGGGCACTGTCAGCACCAAGCTGAACAGGAGACAGCAATGTACCCTTGTGGAATAGAAGGCTAAGGGCATCTTGGGCTGCGCTAGGAAAAGTGTCCCCAGGTCACTGATGATGACCTTTCCCCTCACTGTGGGGAGGCCACAACAAAAGAAAGAAAGAAAGAAAGAAAGAAAGAAAGAAAGAAAGAAAGAGAGAGAAAGAGAGAAAGAGAGAAAGAGAGAAAGAGAGAAAGAGAGGAAGGAAGGAAGGAAGGAAGGAAGGAAGGAAGGAAGGAAGGAAGGAAGGAAGGAAGGAAGAAAGGAAGGAAGGAAAAAAAAGAAAGAAAGGAAGGAAGAAAGAAAATAAACTACTAAAAGTCTATCAATACAATTACGATGTGTAAGGTGTTCAATCTTAAGGCCTCTTGAAAATACAAACACTTTAAAATGAACTTTTTTTCATATTATTCTTTTCTCCTTTATCCCTTATCCTTCTGTCTTTCTTTTCCTTTTTCTAAATTATTCTTTAAATACGTGTGAGACAGGGGGCAACTAGTATAAATTGAATCTGCCCTGTAAAGCTTTTAAAATTTGTAAAATCTGCACACAGGAAGGAAAACAACATAGGCTACGTATTTCCATTGCCACAATGACCAGAAGACCATTTACAGGGAAAGTAGCAGTAGAGTAATAGTGTTGCAACTCCCCTTTTCAGGGAGGTAAGTTCAGTGTCTTATTCAGTTTCTTTCCTTCAATCTCTCTAAGCTTTTAATGCGCATGTAAGCTACTTATGAACATGTCATCATGAATATTTGGAATTAACTGCATAAACACATGTAACATGCAGGAGGGATGTTTGTTTGGTTACACATTGTATGACCTGTGTAGAGGAGGATGCTAGCTGCACACGCTGCAGCTTCATAAACCAGAGATAGATATGCTGTGGGTATAGGACACAGAGAATCAGTATTAAATACTAACATTGGAGGTAAAGGTAAAGTGTAAGCTGAAAATCTTATTTATTAGCATTCAAACAGGTGCATTTGTACTTTGAATTCATTTTCATAAAGAAATATATCTTCAGAGAATGCCTCCAGGAAAGGAATGTTTGTGTAGCACCAAAACGATCAGATTTGAGGATTGTATTGTGATCAGCATCAAGATAATGATCAAATATCAACAAAATGTTATACATCCTGAAACAGTCTTAGGAACTCAGAAATTATGACACTATCTGAAACCCTTTGAGACATAACAGGAAAGTAAGAGGGCTCTTAGGTCACAGGAAAGAGTATTGCCACCATCAGTATCACAGCAAAGATGCAGAAGGATGAATGCACATCCCTGGGACTTTACCAAAGGAGCGAATATACCACAGAAGATGAAAATACAGTGCTGAAGAGAACTTGTAATTGCCTTGCAAGAAGTTTACAGAAAAATTATATCACTACAGTGATGCAAGAGATGAGGCTGTAGGAAGGAAATTCTCAGCCTCAGTAGATCTCTACCTAAAAGCTGCATCTATGCACATTAGGGAATTTTAACCTCACGCTACTTATCATCTATACTCTCTTGGCTCCAAAAGCTGAAAAGCAAACAAAATCCTCAGCATGGTGCCCACTATGGATGGACTTCGCTCTGTCAAGTGTTTGCCATGCCATAGTGAATCTAGTAGAAGTCAGAATCTTCTGAAAAAGTAAAAAAAAAAAAAAAAAAAAAGTACTTTAAAAAAAAAAAGTCTGGAATAAATATCAGATGGTAAGCAGGAACATTTTCTTCTGGATGAAAATTATATGCCTTTCATTGCACTGCAGGAGAGACCCTCTGTTCTTCAGATGCTATGGGAAGATGAAGTTACCATAGCAGAAATGTGTTTAGCTCTACGTTTAGCTCCTACAAAGGAATCTTATAAGAAAGTTTGTGCCAGCTTAAGGAAAATCTATGAAAATACGATTTTGTGTTAATTATGTGGAAAAAATATTTCTAACCGTTGAAACCACTACATTTTGAGTTCCTCCAGGGTATTTTTTCAACTAAGCTGATATTTCATTCAAACCTCCTCATGGCATTGATTTAGAATATTAAATATAAAATAAAATTAAATATAAAATCTACAGGAGGTCCAGAAGGCAGAGCTAGCAGTTTAAATAAGTTTTGTGATGCTTATTAAAATGGTCAAAATATTGAAAGTCAATAGAATGAAGACCATTGATGTATAAATCTAATATAAAAAGTCTTTGTACTAGGGAATGCAAATATCTTGGTTGGCATAGTAGTACAGCTTCAAAAATGCTCTGAGCCAGAGATGTATTTTTGCTTTTTCTCCCCTACAGTTACAGACGTTGGATATGCTTCAGCTCAATGCAGCTAGGAATTTCTAGACATGGAAATTAAGTAAATGTATTCTTTATAATAGAATTTTAGGAAGATGGAAAATAGACTGGTGTAGGTTTCACCAGAGTTCCACTTGCTGGCTACTTTACCTGAAGCACAATATTAACAACATCTCTGAGTGAGGAAAGCTGTTTAGAAGTCAGCTAAAATAAAAACAAAAATGGGAAAAAATAATAAAAAAAAAAGTTTAGTTCCATGCAGTTCATATTTCTTGAGAAAGAGAAAAATAAAACATTTAGATTGCCTGTGCTAGAGCAGAGAACTTAAAAAGTACAGTTCACTTACACAATGAGATGTAGGTTCATAAGAAAACTACATCTAACTGATGCAGTTCATCCAGTCTCTCTACATCTATAATGAACTGTTTGAGGATGGAAAAGAAGAGAAAAAAGGATAACCAGTAACATGCATGGTCAGATTCCTCAGAGTTGCAGATCAGAACAAAAAGTACAATTGTAATACTGTGCTCATAGAGGATATTGTTTACAGAGATTTTAAAACAGACTAAAATCTCCAGAGTGAAAAAAGATTAACAGACCACTCTGGAGTAAATTTTAGGTGACAGATCATTCTGGATTACAGTGATCAGAGATTTCCTCTAGGTCGTGTCTCTGTACCACTTGCTTGAAAGTCATTTTCACAGTAAGCTGCAGTTTAATACAGTATTCAGTGCATATTGATTTCCCCTCAATATTTGATCCACAGACCATATGGGCTATTGTCTTTTTTGTCTTCACTACTGAGACAAGAAAATTCATGCTTTTAGCTCTACAGGTATCCAGTTCATTTCCCAGTGCACTGAACAAGAGAATAATTATGAGCCAACAGAGAAACACTGAATTATTATATTTGTATACAGCAAATGACGTGCATTATAGAGTTTTTAGTAAGCAGATTCAAGGAGATTAGATTGAGAATAATAGCATTAAACTAAATAGTGGGAAACAGAAGTTGAAAAATCCAGGAAACTTTTTTTTAGAAAAAAAACAGTATTTAAGCTATCTGAACATGGATGTAGATGAACAATATCTTCTGCCTTTGTCTAGACACTGAAAGTTTGGTGTCAATAAATCATGCAGTCTGGGGTTTTGTTTAATAATCTATTCAGCAATGTACATGTGTTTTGGGTTTATACAATCTAAGTTCTATAAATACTTCTAATTACATATCTACTTTATTGATGTCTATAGTTACTGAATATCATAAGCCATGGAGTCTTTCTGGTTCTGTGATTCTGTCTGCTATTCAGTATTAGTTATGGAGTGAACGGTTTTATTCCTAGACTTAGAATTTAGTAATCTGTGTTTAGCGTGGAGTCTCTATTAGGGAAAGTGAAGTCTGGTGATGTTCTGTTTAAAAGAAAGAAAAACATCAATAAAGTTTGTCCATTCAAATAATAAAGCTCTTAGAAGTCAATGTAGTGAACGCGAGTGTAACTTTAAATACATTAATAAGTACAGTCAAATTAGGTCATTAAGTTAAAACATTTGTTCAAGTACTTTACTGAATTGTGGCCACCTTGGTCATAAAGGGAATGTTGACAATATCTGATCTGCAGATTAAAGGTATAAAAGTCTTTTCTATATTACATCAAATGACAATAATTCTCCATCATTCCCATGCAAAAGGGCAAAACTACAAATTAATTCCTGTCTAGACAGAAGAAATAATGGGTTTTATCTGAATTGTCCTGAGCCACTGCTGGGACATTCAATGAAAAGCTCTACTACTAATGAATAAAAAGACAATTTTTTTACAATTAATGAGTCATAGATATTTTAAGCACTGCAATTCGAGGACAGAAAGCTATTAGACTTGTAGAAAGAATGGAAAAAATAATGAGATCAGAAGGGTGAGCTATTTTTGGTAGCTGAGAAAGGTTGGTATTCTAATTCAATATTTATCATGCAGCATCAACTTTAAAATGAGGAATCTAAAGAAAAGATGTTTGGATCTTAGATACCATCTGGAAAGTTCAGGTGTAGAGAATCAAGCATAAGGGAAATAATAACATTAGTAACTGAAAATATGTCTGTGAAACACATTTTTCTATTCAAAATAAAAAAAAAAATAAAAGCAGATGGTAGAATTTGGAAGGGAAGACTAGAAATTAACATATTAATGGCCAGATCCTGCAGTGACAGAAATAAATAGAGCTTTGCCATTTATTTTACTTAGGGTAAAGTATGTCATCAGAAGTGGTGAGAAAAGGTTGTAAACATCAGAGACCACATTCTCCAACTGGCGACATTTTCTGCTTTATAAACATAAATTGGACTTCAAGGGGCTAAACATAACCACTGGCCAAGTCCTCTAGCCAGGTAAATAGTTACCTGGGAAAAGTTAGCAAAAGTAGCTTCATTCCTCTGGACTTTAATGAGTTTTATGACGGCAAGATGTGACATAGCCAGATACTCATTTGTACTGGTTCAGTCACTGACAGAAACTAGGGCAGCACTGTACTTTGATCTTCAACAAATCTAGGTAGCTCAAATCAAGGAGAAAAATCTAGCTCCCCTGTGATCCTGTGCGCTCTTTACAAAGTTCATTTTGGTTTTGAACAATGTAGGGTATCTGTCACTAAGATATAATTACTGCTAAATTGCAAAATTCAGTGGCTTTACACAATTATGTGTGACATGCTCTATTCTGCAATTACAAATTATCCTCTGCTAGGACGTTATGGAGAGGTAGGTCATTCTAAGATCTCAAAGATGTAAGCTGTGTTTAAGCACCTAGTAAGGTATAATTTAACCCACAAAGTGCATGAGGAAAAGTCTACCTAATATAAATACTTTTATATAAAGCAAACACATTATTTGTACTGTAGTCATATTTTCATATTGAATTAATACATTTTATCTCTAAGGATCATTGCATTGTGTAAGCGAAGAGTGAGGGACAAAATGTTAGAGAAAGTGTGATTGCATAATGAACTTTGTTGTTATTTCAAAAAGAATGTAGCTACATATATGTTATTCACTAATTCTTGTCTTTAATTAAAACAAATAAAAAAAAGGGAATATAAGAGGAATACCATGCTAATTAACATCAGTGTTTAATTTCTTGAAATACAATACTTAAATGCTAATTACTATTTTTCATTGTTAAAGTGCAAAATGTATTTATTTCTCAAGCAGCCTTATGGTTTTACAAGAGCTCTCTCTTGTGGCTATAATTGTTTCTGCATTGTAATTAGTTCAAATATTTTGAGGACCTTTGAAACTACTGATATGTAGTTTCACAAACAATAAATGATAAATCCAGCTCTCAGTCTTCCCTAGCTCACTGATATATTACAATGAGGTTTCACTGACTCATTTATTAATGTTTTAGCAGTATTTGAGATCATCAGATAGAAGATATTATTTCAAAACAGTTCATTGTCTTGTGAAAGGTAACCAAAGAAATAAAGTTAAAAATATCTACAAAACCTTTCATAATTTTAATATGCTTCTAAATTTCTATATAGCTAATGCATATTTTCCTAAAAAGGACAACAATTGGCACTAGTTGCCATTTTGCCATAATTGCCATTTTGCATTATGCCATAATGCATATTTTCCTAAAAAGGACAACAATTGGCACTAGAAATCAAAAAGCTGGGATTTTTTCAAATTAGTCAAGCCTTTTTCAAATACACTCATCTGTAGTTCAGATATCACTAAAAGAACACTATAAATGAAAATCCTCCATCACAGAAGCTAAAGCTATGTCAATAGTAGTAAATTAAACAGAACTCAGAAACCTTCCTGGGTACAGGGTTAAATAAAATGACCTACATCTATTAGTAAATGCTTTTAGCCACAGAAAGAGAGTGGTTGAATACAATCTGCTGGCTGACATTTAAATATAGGAGATTCGACTTTCTAAAACATACTCATGAACTATTTTAGAACTTCCTAGTTGGCCCAAGTCAAAATTGTTCTAGAGAATGATCTTAAAGCTTAAAAATACAATTGTATTTCAGTCCTGACAGTATCGCCTGTCTGGATCTGTTTATGTCAGTAACATAAAATGCAGTCTACAAAGGGATTGTACATGGAATAGATGCAAAAGCTGAGGTCAGAAAAGAGCTGAAGAAATTTATGGTGCGATTTAAGTATTTTTTTCTAACCATTAAAGCTTTATCAAACTAGTTTGAAAAAACATGTCATTACACTCTTGGCTTAAAATAATCCCTTTATCGAAGTTGGAAAGAAAAAGACAAATCAAGTTAAACCACACTACTACTGAGTTTTCCAATATAGATAAAATTATATGCAAAATTGTCATGGTTTAAGCCCAGCCAGTAACTCGGAACCTCACAACCGCTTCCTCTCTCCCCGTCTTCTTCCTCTCCCCACTCCCGGATGGATGGGGAGGAGAATTGGAAGAATGTAACTCCCACGGGTTGAGATAACAGCACTCCAGTAACTAAAGTATAATATAAAACCACTACTACTACCACTAATAATAATAATGATGAGGGAAATAACAAGGGGAGAGGATACAATTGCTCACCACCCACCAACTCATACCCACCCCGACCCCAGCAGTGATCTCGGCCTTCTGGGTAACTCTCCCCAGTTTCTATATTGGGCATGACGTGCTGTGGTATGGAATACCTCTTTGGCCAGTTTGGGTCAGGTGTCCTGTCTCTGCTTCCTCCTGGCTTCCCCTCTTCCCTAGTAGAGCACGAGACTGAGAAAGTCCTTGGTCAGAGTAAACATTACTTAGCAACAATTGAAAGCATCAGTGTTACCAGCATTGCTCCCCGACTGAAAGTCCAAAACACAGCACTGCACCAGCTACTAAGAAAGAGAAAAAATGACTGCTGTAACTAAACCCAGGACAAAAATAAATAAAATAAATGTCACAATTTTCAAAACAGGTTGTGATTTTACAATAAATAATAGCAAAATGTCAACAGCTTTATTCAAATCAGTACTTTAACTGACTTCAGAGCAATACGTCTATGATTTAAATCATTAAAAATGTAAGACTGACACACCTCAGTCCCCAGGTTATGAAAACTCAGAATGAAGCCTGATACTGCCAATGGCATGACAGTATTTACTGCACTACAGGACAATCCTCTCAGACTCCAGCCTCTGGCCCTGATTTATCATTCTTCAATTGTACCTATATGTGGAACCTGCATGGTGTGGGGAAATAGTATGTGTGATGTTCCAATCTCTGCAGGATGGCAACAAGTTTCTCCAAGACCCTTTGCTGGCACTTACAGCTTTTTACTGACCTTCTCTATTTCCACAGGTGCTTCTAATTCAGTTTGGAACTGAACCATAAACCAGGGAAAAATAACTGGGAACTGACTATTTCCTGTATTGAAGACAGTACATACATTTTGAATCTGCAACATCAGTAAAAAGCAGGGAAAAGGAAGACCGGGCCTCAGCAGGGGATGTGGCATGATTGCCATTTTCTGTAAGGTCATGCTGTGAAAGCACAATAATCAACCATTGGTGTTGTCTATGATGTTGCAGTAAAGTTTAATTTTAGAATGTATGCCACACCTTTTAAAAATTCTTATCACTTGAGTGGATTTGTGAGGTTGGTGATAAGAGTTGTAATCAATGATCTCTTTGCTTCCATCATTACTGGTAAGATTTGACCTCAGGAACTACAGGCAGAGACCAGTTGAGACCAGTAGGAAATGCTGGAGCAAGGAAGACTTACCTTTGATGGAGAAGGATCAAGTTGTGAAATAATTAAACTAGACATACAGAAGTCCATGCACGCTAGTGAGATGCATCCGAGTGCTGAAAGTGCAGTAATATGAAATACATACTTAGATTTTAAGTAATGTCAATGGTGATCAGTGGTAGTCCTACCTAGTTTTCAGATTTTTGGCAGATCTGAAGTTCAGAAGTGTGCCGCCTATGCTGTATCCTGCTTCTTGCTCTCTCTGATCAATGAATACCTGATCAGTGCATGAGACAGTATGGGTGGAAACCCCTTCATCTGAGTTTTGATGCCTGCACTGCAGATGTGAGTCTTAGCCACCCTGTGCCTCCTTTTTTCCTGGGATGAAAAATGTCACTCTCTGAGTACAACTCATTTTCCCAAACACAAGTGTTTATTTTAGGGTGAGATGGCTCTTGTTCAGTAATATCTGAGAAAAACATTCTAACCAAGGAATTCAGAATTCCCTGAGACCATTGGCTGGTCCAAGTTTCTTGTCTAGAGAAGAAGTTAAGCCCTGCTTCCTGCCTGTTCGTTTGACAGCCATGGTCATGTAAGTCTTTGCATGTTCAGATAATATATTTAGCCCAGTATTGGTAGGTTACTATTGTTTTGACCTAGATAATTGCACTAATGATCTGTATTTGTTACCGTACGATAGAGATATAGAGATAAATTGTTTATCCCTGAAGCTGTTGGTCTGTGTCTGTTGACATATCCCAAGCCTATAACTTGGGACAGCCTTAAGTTACTATACTGTATGTTTACTGATGCTGTTGAGGACACACAGGGGTATGGTGTTGTCTCATATTCTACTTGCTGTCCACCAGAATCCTGAGGTGTTACTGGAAAAGCTACACCCTCTAGTCAATTTGAACCTAGCCTGCATTTTTGGTTGTTGTTCTGTCCTAGGTGCATGACATCACATTTGTGTTTTTCAGATCTGTGCTGGTTCCAGCTGTAACAGTTATTTTTTTATCCTTCCTAGTAGCTGGTGCAGTGCTAGGGGGAAGCAGAGACAGGATGTCTGACCCAAGCTAGCCACAAGGATATTCTATACCACAACACATCATGCTCAGGATATAAACTGTGGAGGAGATTAGAAAGAATATAAAACCCACAGGTTAAGAAAAGAACAGTTTAATAACTAAAGTACAATATACTACTACTACTAATAATAATAATAAGGGAAATAACAAAGGGAGAGAATATAAAACTGTCCTGGGTTCAGCTACAGCAGTCATTTTTTCTCCTTCTTAGTAGCTGGTGCAGTGCTGTGGTTTTGACTTTCAGTCTGGGAACAATGCTGATAAGACTGATGCTTTCAGTTGTTGCTAAGTAATGTTTACTCTGACCAAGGACTTCCTCAGTCTCATGCTCTGCCAGGGAGGAGGGGAAGCCAGGAGGAAGCAGAGACAGGACACCTGACCCAAACTGGCCAAAGGGGTATTCCATACCACAGCATGTCATGCCCAATATATAAACTGGGGAGAGTTACCTGGAAAGCCCAGATCGCTGCTCGGGTCAGGTGGGTGGTGAGCGGTTGTGTCCTTTTCCCTTGTTATTCCTCTTATCATTATTATTGGTAGCAGTAGTGGTTTGTATTATACCTTAGTTACTGGAGTGCTGTTATCTCAACCCGTGGGAGTTACATTCCTCCGATTCTCCTCCCCAACCCTCCAGGAGCAGGGGGAGAAAGGAAGAGGGGGGGAGTGAGCGAGCAGCTGCGTGGTTCCAAGTTGCCGGCTGGGCTTGAACCACGAAAAAAATAAAAAGGGAAAGGAAAGGAAATAATAAACATAAATGAGGCACAATACAATTGCTCACCCCACACTGACAGATACCCAGGCTGATCTGAGCAGTGATCTGGGCCTTCCAGGTAACTTCCCCCAGTTTATATACCGGACATTATGTGATGTGTATGGAATACCCCTTTGGCTGGCTCGGGTCAGACATCCTGTCTCTGCTACCTCTCAGCTCCCTGTGCCCCTCATCTCTGACAGAGCATGAAACTGAAAAGTCCTTGATCTGGGTAAACGTTACTTAGCAACAACTAAACCATCGGGTGTGTTATCAGCAGTGTTCTCAGATTAAAGCCAAAACACAGCACTGCACCAGCTACTAGGAAGAAAATTAACTCTACCCCAGCCAAACCAAGGACAGTGTTGCACTGATTTTATCAGTGAATAACAACATAATGTTGATTAAAATTTAAAAAAAAAGAAAAACAAGTTAGAGCTTTGAAGATAGGGGGGTAGAAAAGAGGAACTCAGCAGTAAGAAATGTAAGACCAAAAAGAAAATGTATTTTAGAGTAAGAAACAAAACAAAACCAAGCAAACACAGAAGACATTCAAGAATATGCAAAATGAAATGATAGCTGCAAGAATTCACTTTGGGGGTTATCATTTGGAACTTCTACAAGCTGAGAATATTTATAGAACAGAACAGAATGGAATGGAATGGGATGGCGTGGGATAGAACTAGATGATTTCGGTTGGAAGAGACCTACAATAGTCATCTAGACCAACTGCCTAAACACTTCAGGACTAATCAAAAGTTAAAGAAGGATGTTAAGATCATTGTCCAAATGCCTCTTAAATGCTAGAGACACATGGGCATTGACCATCTGTCTAGGAAGCCTGTTCCAGTGTTTGACCACCCTCTCAGTAAAGAAATGCTTCCTAATGTCCCATCTAAACTGCCCCTGATACAGCTTTGAACTTTTCCCATGTATTCTATCACTCGATACCAGAGAAAATAGATCAGCACATACTTGTCCACTTCCCCTCCCCAGGAAGCTCTAGAGAGAAATGAGGTCACCCCTCAACCTCCTTTTCTCCAAACTATAGAAGTCCCAGATCCTTAGCTGCTCTTCGTAGGATATTCCTTCCAGCCTTTTCAGCAGCTTTGTTGCCCTCCTCTGGACACATTCAAGGACCTTCACATCCTTCCTAAATTGTGGGGCCCAGAACTGCCCACAGTATCAAGGTGAGGCTGCACCAACACTAAATAGAGCAGGATAATATCCTCTTTTGACCAGCTGGTTATACTGCCTTTGATACATCCCAGGATGCAGTTTATCCTCTTGGCTGCCAGGGCACCATTTGACTCATATTGAGCCTGTTTTCAACCAGCACACTAATTATTCTTGAACAGCATCTGTTCCATGATAAACACAGTCCCACTAACTAGAAGTCAGAAAATGCTATAATGTTTTTAACTAGAGAATGGGCTAAGCTATGTCATATATTGCCAGCTGGACATATGTGAATATAGTCATATGTGTCCAAATGGTCTGACTTGCCATTGTATATATTTTAAAAGGTGCATTTGTTTACAAATAAACCCCAGAAAAATAATAAGACTTTCTTTGGAAGTCTGTTCTACCCAAATGGCAGGACAGAAACAGAAATCTTGTCAGTGAAAGCTTTACTTAGGTTTTAGTTTCTCCTACAGGTGTTTTTGGAAAGAAGACTAAGAACTTATGCTAGGAAAACCGCTACAAGTACTTTGGAAGAACAGGACACTATGTAGCAGTACTGTTTTCTCTGAGTGTTCACTTAAACACCCACCAGATGTCAGTACATACTTGCACAATCGTCTAAGTTGTAGAATAGAGGCGTTTCTAACACAGATCTGATCCTTCTGACACACAATACAGAAATGCAAAGTTGCATATTACTAATATTTTGCCAAAAAGTGCAGAACAGTATAAAGAAAATCCTTGTAATGTCTAAATGACAGACAAAAAAAACCTCAGAATCTGTAGTGTTCTATATCTAGCAGTTATTTGACTACTAGTTAGTTAGAATTGCTCTCAGTTCTAACAGAAAATACAGGGCAGAGAACTGCACTGTAGACACTATAGCCATTCAGATTCTTAAATATGAGAGATGAGGAAAAAAGGAAAGATATAGACTTCTTCAGTCTTAATAAAAGAAGGTTAAGGACTAATTTTATTGCTGCATTCAAATATCTAATAAGTTGTTATAGTGTACAAGGAACCAGACTGTTCTTTGACAAGCACAGCCATACAATGTAGGACAAGGGATACAAGATGCAATAAGGAAAATTCTGGTTTGACCCCAGGGAGAAAAAAAACTCACAACCCACAAATGAAAGTAAGCAGGCACTGGAATGGGTCACCCAAAAGCTTGTGAAATCTCTCTTCGTAGATGTCCTGGGTTCAGCTACAGCAGT